>NW_025537005.1:42500-43971 GCF_020615455.1 Coregonus clupeaformis
AGCCGCCCTTAGAAAGCCCCTTCATGATACACAGAGTGTGGAGCGGTCTGAAGCCGCCCTTAGAAAGCCCCTTCATGATACTGTCACGATTCAGACAGACGACCAGAGGACCACAATTGCGTCACACCAGAAAGTTTATTAAACTTAAGGGAAAAGGGAAGTAGGGGAGTGAATGAAGGCTCCAGGGTAACAGGATCCCCGTCCAATGCGCTGAGGTCTGTGCCCCCCAGTGGCAGCGATAAGCGTCCCTATGAAGCCGGTGTGGGTGGTCCAGAAGTCCTGGGGGAGACACAGACACAACAGGCGGAATGAAACCAGGCAGCAGTACAGTTCAAGGGAAATCAAAATACGTAGTGTAAGGCAGAAGGCTGGTCAGAGTTACCGGGATTGAAGGTAGTCGGGAGTCGTAATGGCAGAAGCAGGTCTGGATCTCCTGAGGCAGAAGAGTATCCAAAAAACAGGCAGGTCCGGGGTCACAAAACCAGGGTGGGCCGAAGCTTGAGCAAACAGGTTCCGGTGTGAGCTTTGCGACGATCTGACACCGGAGAGCTGAAAGACAGGGCCTTAAATACTGGGAGAGGTAGTGGGTAATGCAGGCGCAGCTGGCAGAGTAATTAGAGCAGAGCAGAGCAGGGACAGGTAGACTAGTTAGGCTGAGTAGAGAGAGAGTGGTGAGCAGAGTGGGAACAAATTGGTGGTATACCTTCGGTGGAGTGAGAGGCCCATGACAGAACCCCCAAGGGACGGCTCCAGAAGTCGAAGAGCAACACTCACGCCGGCGGGAGGAGGAGCCGGAGGAGGGCTGAACTCCTCCGAGCGGTCCGAGTGAACGTCCTCATCCTCGGAGGAAGCCGGAGGGCCGTGGTCGGGAGATGGGACAGGTCGGGACAGGATCAGGCACAGGACAGGAAGCGAGCGGGCCGGACGGTTAGGGGACCCCTCTGGGGCGGCCCCTCTACGGATTGCAGGTTGATCAGGATGCCAGTTGGTGGAAAGCGGTGATGAGAGTCCTATCCACAATCCGACTAGCTGGCACCCCCAGGTCCTTTCCTCAGGTCCATAGCCCTCCCAGTCAATGAGGTACTGGAGACCCTACCCCTCCGCTTCTGGACCCGAAGCAGGCGGCGGACATTGTAAACCAGACCACCATCGACTTGTAGCCGTGGAGGAGGGAGGACCAGGCGCAGCGGGCGTCAGCGGACTCTCATGGATGGGCTAATCTTAGACACATGGAAAGTGGGGTGCACCCTCAGGGGAATTAGGCAGTTGGAGCCGGACAGCAGTTGGGCTAATCACTCTTATGATAGGAATGGGCCAATGAACCGAGGTACCAGCTTCTGCGACTCCACCCTAAGGTGGCAGGTTCTTCGATGACAACCACACCCTTTGACCAACACTTGGTAGGTGGGAGCAGGAATTCTCCGACGGTTGGCCCGGTAGTGTGTGTGCAACGGACCTGAGGAGTGTGGCT
>NW_025537006.1:0-38840 GCF_020615455.1 Coregonus clupeaformis
TAAATACACAATGAGTAACGATAACTGCTGGTTGTGATGTCACGAGAGGCTGTGTCCTGGAGGGACGTTACATCCCCCTGAGGTGGCTGCAAACCCAGACAGCTATGGCTCCATCTGCTGGTATGGTCGGGAACTCCACCCCTCTATGGCCAATCTTCCCACGCAGCTGAAACAAATGAGAGCTGATGAGCTGAAGGTTTGGGAAGGAAGAGACACACTGAGGGAGGTGTGTGGGGGGTGAAGAGACACAGTCTCCAACCTGTCTCTGGAGGACAAGAGTGCTGGCGTCCACTTCATGAGGAATATAAGGATTTGGAGATACTTACCTTTGGGAAATACTCACCTTTGGATATATGCACGGAGAAATACGTGAGAGACATTTGGAAGGACTTTTTGCTGGGTTGGCCACTAGCTGCAACGTGGACTACAGTAAGGCTGGGGAAAAAGTTATCTGAGCGAGAGAGAATTATGATTTTGGATGTGGAAGAGACATCCCTGAACTGTTAACCCTTAAAGAGCCACAAGAGAACAGAATTTTGTTATATTTTCGTTAATTTCCCAAGACCTATAATAAAATCCTTGTTTTGTTTGAACCTTGTCTCCTTGCACTACTTGAGCAATCCCGCTGAAAGCTGTGTAGCCTCTCGTGACGTCACAGATGGTGGAGAATACGGGCACGCTCAAGCGAATAGTGCATGTCAGAGGAGGATACCGAAGGTTTGATCACCCAGTTTTCCAAGTTGGCCGTAGGCTCCCCGCCCGACTGAAATGGAGGACATATTGGCCCTTGTTGCTGGCCAGCAAGCCCAGATGCAAGCAAACGTGGCTCTCTTGGAGGAGCAAAGAAAGCCAACCTTCTGAAGGCAGAGGAATTGCAGTTGCAGAGACAGAGGGTGGTCAAAATACCCGCCCAATAAAGGCAGTGACTTTATATCTAAGATAGAGCTACCGATGACATTGAGGCATACCTGCATGCATTTGAGGCCACGGCCACAGGGGAAGCCTGGCCCAAGCAAGCAGTGGGTTGGTCTGTTAGCCCCCCTTTCTAACCGGGGAATCGCTGAATGCTGTCCGGGACCTGGGCCCTGACCAGGTTACTGACTATGATGCCCTGAAGTCTGAGATCCTCAGCAGATATGGACTCACAAAGTTTGGTATGGCCCAGCGCTTTCACAGCTGGACCTTCCAACCAGACCAACCTCCTCGGGCGCAGATGCATGAACTTGGCCGAATCGCAGGAAATGGCTGGATCCGCAGAGGAATACAGCAGCGCGGTGGTGGAGGCACGTTGTGGTGGATCGTTACTACGCGCCCTGCCTTTGAGGCAAAACGGTTCATCTCAACGAGGCCTTGACCCGGCTGATCTGACGTGGAAGCTGTGGAAAAGTACCAGGCCACAGCAGAGATGCTGAATGCTTCCGAAAAGACCCCAAGAGTGCGGCCCCCACCACAAATGGGAAGAACCCGTCCAAAGGACCCCAAGGTCTCGAACCCAGCCACGTCAGACTATCGGCTCCAGGGGCCAGAAACCAGGCGGGTCCAGAAGAGTACCAGGAGGAAACTTCGACAGTGTTACCGGTGTGGGGAGATGGATATCTCCTGGCAGTGTGGGAAACCAGCCGATGAACCTATGCCCACTGCGGAGTCCTCCAGCTCAGCACCCACACACCGTTTTGCCTCGCTCTTGGGAGTCGTTAGATGGCGGCCCAGATCGACCCCCCACCTGCCCGGTAACTGTGAATCACCATGATTGTGGAGGCCTTACTGGTTCTGGTAGCGGGCCACCCTGTGCGTAAGGATTTGGTGGGCCCAACGTGTCTGACCGGGAAAGTCCTCCCAGTTTCCTGTGTCCATGGGGACACCAGAGAATACCCCATTACTGAACTTACAATGACCAGCACACGGGGAACCATACACACGACGGCGGGGTGGTTGATTCCCTCCCCGTCCCTGTCCTAATTGGAGCGAGACTGCCCAGCCTTTTACCCACTCTGGAGAGAGTCTCAGGAGAGGATAACCAGTACCTCGGAAACCGGAGAGGCAAGACTCATCCTGGGAAGGCTCCGGTGCAATCCTCCGAGTTACTCACTCCCGCCCGGGCTCTGATAGGGGATGGCAGGTGCCCAGACCGACACAGAGACGGAGCTACAGAATCTGGACAAAGAACTGTCTGGTCTGAAGGGGGACCGCTGAGAGGTATCGTTTGTTAAAGCAACAGTTAGACATGAAGACAGAAGAGTTAGATATCCTCCAGGCTAAACTCCAACAGAGCTCCTTCCCTAAGCAACAGGAGGAGCTGGAGAGGCTCGCAGGACCATCGAGGAGTGTGAGGAGAGCCCTGCGCAGTAGTAAGAGGTCCAGAAGGCAGAGGAGAAGTTACAAGGTGTTGGAGAACAAGATGAAGAATGCGGAGGCAGAGAGAGAGAAGGAACTGAAAGCTGCTCAACAGAAGCTAAACTCTGCTAAAACCAAGGCGGGTGCGTTCAGTAAGAAACTCAGGAGAGACAACAGGAGGCTGAGTCCCTGGTCCTAGAGTTGGAGGAGTTGAAGAGAGCAGTCTGGCAAGCACCACGGCAATGCGGACGCCCTCTCCCGGCGTGATGCCTTCTTCGCTGCCTTTACCCCCGCGAGGACGTTGGTCCCGAGAGGGGATGTGTGATGTCACGAGAGGCTGTGTCTGGAGGGACTACATCCCCCTGAGGTGGCTGCAAACCCAGACAGCTATGGCTCCATCTGCTGGTATGGTCGGGAACTCCACCCCTCTATGGCCAATCTTCCTACGCAGCTGAAACAAATGAGGAGCTGATGAGCTGAAGGTTTGGGAAGGGGAAGAACACACTGAGGGAGTGTGTGGGGGTGAAGAGACACAGTCTCCAACCTGGGCTCTCTGGAGGACAAGAGTGCTGCACGTCCACTTCATGAGGGAATATAAGGATTTGGAGATACTTACCTTTGGGAAATACTCACCTTTGGATATATGCACCGGTGGAAATACGTGAGAGACATTTGGAAGGACTTTTTGCTGGGTTGGCCACTAACTGCAGCGTGGACTACAGTAGGCTGGGGAAAAGTTATCTGAGCGAGTGAGAATTATGATTTTGGATGTGGAAGAGACATCCCTGAACTGTTAACCCTTAGACCACAAGAGAACAGAATTTTGTTATATTTTCGTTAATTTCCCAAGACCTATAATAAAATCCTTGTTTTGTTTGAACCTTGTCTCCTTGCACTACTTGAGCAATCCCGCTGAAAGCTGTGTAGCCTCTCGTGACGTCACACTATATACACGGGGTACCAGTACCGAGGTAGATATGTGCGTTCGGAAAGTATTCAGACCCCTTGACTTTTTCCACATTTTGTTACTTTACAGCCTTATTCTAAAAATGTATTAAATATTTTTTTTTACTCATCACTACACACAATACCCTATAATGACAAAGTGAAAATACGTTTTTAGAAATTTTTGCAAATGTATAAAAAATAATAAACAGATACCTTATTTACATAAGTATTCAGACCCTTTGCTGCGAGACTCGAAATTGAGCTCCGGTGTATCCTGTTTCCATTGATCATCCTTAAGATGTTTCTACAACTTGATTGGAGTCCACCTGTGGTAAATTAAATTGATTAGACTTGATTTGGAAAGGCACACACCTGTCTATATAAGGTCCCACAGTGCATGTCAGAGCAAAAACCAAGGCATGAGGTCGAAAGGAACTGTCCGTAGAGCTCCGAGACAGGATTGTGTCGAGGCACAGATCTGGGGAAGGGTACAAAAAAATATCTGCAGCATTGAAGGTCCCCAAGAACACAGTGGCCATCATTCGTAAATGTTTGGAACTACCAAGACTTCCTAGAGCTGGCCACCCGGCCAAACTGAGCAATTGGGGGAGAAGGGCCTTGGTCAGGGAGGTGACCAAGAACCTGATGGTCTGTGGAGATGAGAGAAACTTCCAGAAGGACAACAATCTCCGCAGCACTCCACCAATCAGGCCTTTATGGTTGAGTGGCCAGACGGAAGCCACTCCTCAGTAAAAGGCACATGACAGCCCGCTTGGAGTATGCCAAAAGGCACCTCAGACCATGAGAAACAAGATTCTCTGGTCTGATGAAACCAAGACTGAACTATTTGGCCTGAATGCCAAGTGTCACGTCTGGAGGACACCTGGCACCTACGGTGAAGCATGGTGGTGGCAGCATCATGCTGTGGGGATGTTTTTCAGTGGCAGGGACTGGGAGACTAGTCAGGATCTAGGGAAAGATTAATGACGCGGTTAGCTTTGAAAAGCTAGGACCGCTATTTCTTGTCCCGGAATCCTGCTTAACTGACAGGTTAAAGTCTGCTTGAAAGAGCCGCTAACCTAGCTAAGCTGCTAATGTTAGCCATCAAACTAACTAAGTTAGTCCCAGATGAGTTTTCCAATGGAGCCCTCTTTGTCTGGAGAGGTAAATGAATGGTTCCAATGCTGTAGGAGCTGTATCTACTACGCTTTGTTTCGGGACAAACTGGATTACTCAGAGTTCCAATGCGGCAATTGTTTGCTTGCCGAGGATTATAGTCTTGAGGTGGCTTCCTTGATCACGCAGGTAGCCAGCCTACATAAGAAACTGGGGAAAATGCAGACTGGAATGTTTACCTTTTCTACGCCGGTGGCTGGACGGCGTTCGCGCATGTTGGATGCATCTCCGTCTTGCCGTTTGTCATTATCCGACTGGCCGGTATTGCCCGGAGTTCGTTCGCCAGGGGAGCGATCTCCTGCCTCTCCTCCCCCATCTGATAGTGGAGTCGAACAAGCACAGCAAGAGGAGCATGGCAATCAACAATGGTTGCATGTCACGAGCCATCGAAGCCGAAGACAGCGGCGTGCCGCAAAGCAGGTGCAAAAACAAAGTCCTATCCCGGAGCTCGAGTAAATTACATTTTTAAGCTTCTCCCGAATGTACTACGCCAGGACATGGAAATCTATTCTATCGTAGTCCATGTGGGTTTTAATGACATTATGAAGGGCAGCTCTGAACAGTTGAAACTGGATTTCAAAGAGCTGATTGACTCTCTGCTAGACACTAATAAAATACCTATCATATCTGGCCCTGTGCCCTCTCTGAATTGTGGCATTGAATGCTTTAGCAAGATTATTTCTTTTTACAACTGGCTACGTGATTATTGCAGTTCAATGGGT
The DNA here is from genome assembly GCF_020615455.1 of Coregonus clupeaformis. Lineage (NCBI taxonomy): Eukaryota > Metazoa > Chordata > Actinopteri > Salmoniformes > Salmonidae > Coregonus > Coregonus clupeaformis. Next base: position 5,181 of record NW_025537006.1, read on the forward strand.
GTAACGTTTGTTGACAATTTCGATACCTTTTGGAAACAAAACACGTTTTATGAGGAGGATGGGATCCACCCAAATCATTTGGGTTCCTGGATCCTTTCACAGCATTATAAGGCTGCATTGAGACAATGACTTATCAATGACCCAAGCCCAGCTCAGTTAATCCCTACCATTGTGTCGCTGAGTCATCATAATGCTTTACCAAATGTACATTATACCAGGGGTATTGGTAGACACAATGTAAGTAACCTAATGTATGTCCCTCTAACTGCCCTGATGACTCTACTGATCCTACAGCTATTGTATGCAGCAATCATGTGTCTATGAACCAGATTTATGCTATTAGCACTGAGGCAGTGTGCCCTATTAGGAAGTCCACTGTGTGCAGCTCACCCTGCACTAACATAAATAACATGAGAATATCTACTTCTGCTAAGCTTCCCAGTAAAGCAATGAAAACAAGCAAGCATCCCAGAAAAGTGCTCAAAACAGCCCACGTTAACATATGTAGCTTAAGAAACAAGGTTCATGAAATTAATAAGTTGCTATAAACTATCTCTGTAACTCACCTAGACAATACCTTTAATGATACAGTGGTAGCAATACAAGGTTATAACATTTATAGAAAATACAGAAATGCCAGTGGTGGAGGTGTTGCTGTTTATATTCAGAACCACATTCCTGTAAAGATTAGAGAGGATCTCATGTTAAATACTGTTGAAGTAATATGGCTACAGGTTCATCTGCCTCACCTAAAGCCCATTCTTGTGGGAAGCTGCTATAGACCACCAAGTGCTATAACAGTCAGTATCTGGATAACATTTGTGAAATGCTTGATAATGTATGTGATATCAACAGAGAGGTATATTTTCTGGGTGATTTTAAATATTGACTGGCTTTCATCAAGCTGCCCACTCAAGAAAAAGCTTTAAACTGTAACCAGTGCCTGCAACCTGGTTCAGGTTATCAGTCAACCTACCAGGGTAGTTACAAACAGCACTGGAATTAAATCATCAACATGTATTGATCACATCTTTACTAATGCTGCAGAAATGTGCTTGAAAGCAGTATCCAGATCCATCGGATATAGTGATCACAGTATAGTAGCCATACCTAGGAAAACCACAGTTCCAAAGGCTGGGCCTAATATAGTGTATAAGAGGTCATACAATACGTTTTGTAGTGATTCCTATGTTGTTGATGTAAAGAATATTTGTTGGTCCATGGTGTGTAATGAGCAGCAAACAGACGCTGCACTTGACACATTTATGAAAATGATTACCCCAGTTACTAATAAGCATGCACCCATTAAGAAAATTACTGTAAAAACTGTTAAAATCCCGTGGATTGATGAGGAATTGAAAAATTGTATGGTTGAGAGAGATGAGGCAAAAGGATTGGCAAACGAACTGCCAATTGAGAAATCATGTGACTAAACTGAATAAAAAGAAGAAGATACTACAATATGAAACAAAGATAAATGACAAAGATTTATAGTAAAAAGCTTTGGAGCAACTTCAATTACATTTTGGGTAAAAAGGCAAACTCAGCTCCATCATTCATTGAATCAGATTCATTACAAAACCGACTGATATTGCCAACTACTTTATAGATTTTTTTCATTGGCAAGATTAGAAAACTTAGGCATGACATGCCAGCAACAAATGCTGACACTACACATCCAAGTATATCTGACCAAATTATGAAAGACAAGAATTGTCATTTTGAAATCTGTAAAGTGAGTGTGGAAGAGGTGAAAAAATTATTGTTGTCTATCAACAATGACAAGCCACAGGGGTCTGACAACTTGGATGGAAAATTACTGAGGATAATAGCGGACGATACTGCCACTCCTATTTGCCATATCTTCAATTTAAGCCTACTAGAACGTGTGTGCCCTCAGGCCTGGAGGGAAGCAAAAGTAATTCCGCTACCTAAGAATAGTAAAGCCCCCTTTACTGGCTCAAATAACCAACCAATCAGCCTGTTACCAACCCTTAGTAAAGTTTTGGACAAAATTGTGTTTGACCAGATACAATAATATTTTACAATAAATAAATTGACAACAGACTTTCAGGACGCTTATAGGGAAGGACATTCAACAAGCACAGGACTTACACAAATGACTGATGGTTGGCTGAGAGAAATTGATGATACAAATATTGTTTTTAGACTTCAGTGCGGCTTTTGACATTATCGATCATAGTCTGCTGCTGGAAAAACGTATGTGTTATGGCTTTATACCCCCTGCTATATTATGGATAAAGAGTTTCCTGTCTAACAGAACACAGAGGGTGTTCTTTAATGGAAGCCTCTCCAACATAATCCAGGTGGAAATAGGAATTCCCCATGGCAGCTTTCTAGACCCCTTACTTTTTTCAGTCTTTACTTACGACTTACTTTACATAGCCAGTTTGGCTATGTATGCGGATGACTCAACACTATACACGTCAGCTACTACAGCAACTGAAATGACTGCAACACTTAACAAAGAGCTGCAGTTAGTTTCAGAATGGGTGGCAAGGAATAAGTTAGTCCTAAATATTTCAAAAACTAAAAGTATTGTATTTGGGACAAATCATTTACTAAACCCTAAACCTCAACAAAATCTTGTAATAAATAATGTGGAAAGTGAGCAAGTTGAGGTGACTAAACTGCTTGGAGTAACCCTGGATTGTAAACTGTCATGATCAAAACATATTGATACAACAGTAACTAAGATAGGGAGAAGTCTGTCCATAATAAAGCGCTGCTCTACCTTCTTAACAGCACTATCAACAAGGCAGGTCTTACAGGCTCTAGTTTTGTTGCACCTGGACTACTGTTCAGTTGTGTGGTCAGGTGCCACAAAGAGGGACTTAGGAAAATTGCAATTTGCTCAGAACAGGGCAAGCACGGCTTTCCCTTGAATGTACACAGAGAGCAAACATTAATAATATGAATGTCAATCTCTCCTGGCTCAAAGTAGAGGAGAGATTGACTTCATCACTACTTATATTTCTGAGAGGTATTGACATGTTGAAAGCATCGAGCTGTCTGTTTGAACGACTAGCACACAGCTCAGACACCCATGCATACCCCAAAAGACATGCCAACAGAGGTCTCTTCACAGTCCCCAAGTCCAGAACAGACTATGGGAGGCGCACAGTACTACATAGAGCCATGACTACATGGAACTCTATTCCACATCAGGTAACTGATGCAAGCAGTAGAATCAGATTGAAAAAACATAAAAAATACACCTTATGGAACAGCGGGGACTGTGAAGCAACACAAACATAGGCACAGACACATGCATACACACACATGATTACAAACACACATAGACATGGATTTAGTGTTTTACATACACTACCATTCAAAAGTTTGCAGTCACATAGAAATGTCCTTGTTTTCGAAAGAAAAAAAAAATGGTCCATTAAAATAACATCAAATTGATCGGAAATACAGTGTAGACATTGTTAATGTTGTAAATGGCTATTGTAGATGGAAATGGCTGATTTTTTTTATGGAATATCTACAGAGGCCCATTATCAGCAACCATCAGTCCTGTGTTCCAATGGCACGTTGTGTTTGCTAAGACAAGTTTATCATTTTAAAAGGCTAATTGATCAGTAGAAAACCTTTTGCACTTATGTTAGCACAGCTGAAAACTGTTGTGCTGATTAAAGAAGCAATAAAACTGGCCTTCTTGAGTGAGTATCTGGAGCATCAGCAATTGTGGGTTCGATTACAGGTTTAAAATGGCCAGAAACAAATAACTTTCTTCTGAAACTCGTCAGTCTATTCTTGTTCTGAGAAATGAAGGCTATTCCATGTGAGAAATTACCAAGAAACTGAAGATCTTGTACAACGCTGTGTACTACTCCCTTCACAAAACAGCGCAAACTGGCTCTAACCAGAATAGAAAGAAGAGTGGGAGGACCCGGTGCACAACTGAGCAAGAGGACAAATACATTAGTGTCTAGTTTGAGAAAGAGACGCCTCACAGGTCCTCAACTGGCAGCTTAATTAAATAGTACCCGCAAAACACCAGTCTCAACTTCATCAGTGAAGAGGCGATTCCGGGATGCTGACCTTCTAGGCAGAGTTGCAAAGAAAAAGCAATATCACAGACTGGCCAATAAAAAGAAAAGATTAAGATGGGCAGTCTGAGATACAGTTGAAGTCGGAGGTTTACATACACTTAGGTTGGAGTCAACCACTCCACAAATGTCTTTTTAACAAACTATAGTTTTGGCAAGTCGGTCGGGATATCTACTTTGTTCATGACACAAGTAATTTTTCCAAAAATTGTTTACAGACAGATTATTTCAATTATAATTCACTGTATCACAATTCCAGTGGGTCAGAAGTTTACATACACTAAGTTGACTATGCCTTTAAACAGCTTGGAAAATTCCAGAAAATGTTGTCATGGCTTCAGAAGCTTCTGATAGGCTAATTGACATCATTTGAGTCAATTGGAGGTGTACCTGTGGATGTATTTCAAGGCCTACCTTCAAACTCAGTGCCTCTTTGCTTGACATCATGGGAAAATCAAAAGAAATCAGCCAAGACCTCAGGAAAAAAAATGTGTAGACCTCCACAAGTCTGGTTCATCCTTGGGAGCAATTTCCAAAAACCTGAAGGTACCACGTTCAGCTGCAAAACATTGGTACGCAAGTATAAACACCATGGGACCACGCAGCCGTTATACCACTCAGGAAGGAGACACGTTCTGTCTCCTAGAGAATAACGTACTTCGTGCGAAAAGTGCATATCAATCCCAGAACAACAGCAAAGGACCTTGTGAAGATGCTGGAGAAAACAGGTACAAAAGTATCTATATCCACAGTTAAACAAGTCCTATATCGACATAACCTGAAAGGCCGCACAGCAAGGAAGAAGCCACTGCTCCAAAACCGCCATAAAAAAGCCAGACTACGGTTTGCAACTGCACATGGGGACAAAGATCGTACTTTTTGGAAAAATGTCCTCTGGTCTGATGAAACAAAAATAGAACTGTTTGGCCATAATGACCATCATTATGTTTGGAGGAAAAAGGGGGACGCTTGGAAGCCGAAGAACACCATCCCAACCGTGAAGCACGGGGGTGGCAGCATCATGGTGTGGGGGTGCTTTCCTGCAGGAGGGACTGGTGCACTTCACAAAGTAGATGGCATCATGAGGAAGGAAAATTATGTGGATATATTGAAGCAACATCTCAAGACATCAGTCAGGAAGTTAAAGCTTGGTCGCAAATGGGTCTTCCAAATAAATGGACAATGACCCCAAGCATACTTCCAAAGTTGTGGCAAAATGGCTTAAGGACAACAAAGAGAAGGTATTGGAGTGGCCATCACAAAGCCCTGATCTCAGTCCTATAGAACATGTGTGGGCAGAACTGAAAAAGTGTGTGCGAGCAAGGAGGCCTACAAACCTCACTCATTTACACCAGCTCTGTCAGGAGGAATGGGCCAAAATTCACCCAACTTATTGTGGGAAGCTTGTGGAAGGCTACCCGAAACGTTTGACCCAAGTTAAACAATATAAAGGCAATGCTTCCAAATACTAATTGAGTGTATGTAAACTTCTGACCCACTGGGAATGTGATGAAATAATTAAAAGCTTAAATAAATGATTCTCTCTACTATTATTCTCACATTTCACATTCTTAAAATAAAGTGGTGATCCTAACTGACCTAAGACAGGGAATTTTTACTAGGATTAAATGTCAGGAATTATCAAAAACTGAGTTTAAATGTATTTGGCTAAGGTGTATGTAAATCTCCTACTTCAACTGTAGTGTGCATGTTATAGTGTGTGTATGCATGTGTGTGTGCCTATGTTTGTGTTGCTTCACAGTACCCGCTGTTCCACAAGGTGTATTTTTATGTTTTTTTTTCAAATCATATTGTACTGCTTGCATGAGTTACTTGATGTCGAAAGATTTCCATGTAGTCATGGCTCTAAGTAGTACTGTGCGCATCCCATAGTGTGTTCTGGACTTGGGGACTGTGAAGAGACCTCTGTTGGCATGTCTTGTTTGGTATGCATTAGTGTCAGTAGTTCAAACAGACAGCTCAGTGCATTCAACATGTCAATACCTCTCACAAATACAAGTCAATTATTAATATAGCTCTCTGTGTGCATCCAAGGGCCAGCAGCAATTTTCCTAAGTCCCTCTTTGTGGCACCTGACCACACGACTGAACAGTAGTCCAAGTGCGACAAAGGCGGCTGACCCTGTAAAACTACATTTACATTTACATTTACGTCATTTAGCAGACGCTCTTATCCAGAGCGACTTACAAATTGGTGCATTCACATTATAGCCAGTGGGACAACCACTTTACAATATGTTTTTTTTTTTTTCTTTGGGGTGGTGTAAGGGGGGGTAGAAGGATTACTTTATCCTATCCCAGGTATTCCTTAAAGAGGTGGGGTTTCAAATGTTTCCGGAAGGTGGTGAGTGACTCTGCTGTCCTGGCGTCGTGAGGGAGCTTGTTCCACCATTAGGGTGCCAGAGCAGCGAACAGTTTTGACTGGGCTGAGCGGGAACTGTGCTTCCGCAGAGATAGGGGGGCCAGAAGGCCAGAGGTGGATGAACGCAATGCCCTCGTTTGGGTGTAGGGACTGATCAGAGCCTGAAGGTACGGAGGTGCCGTTCCTCTCACAGCTCCGAAGCACCATGGTCTTGTAGCAGATGCAAGCTTCAACTGGAAGCCAGTGGAGTGTGCGGAGGAGCGGGGTGACGTGAGAGAACTTGGGAAGGTTGAACACCAGACGGGCTTCGGCATTCTGGATGAGTTGTAGGGGTTTAATGGCACAGGCAGGGAGCCCAGCCAACAGCGAGTTGCAGTAATCCAGATGGGAGATGACAAGTGCCTGGATTAGGACCTGTGCCGCTTCCTGTGTAAGGCAGGTCGTACTCTCGAATGTTGTAGAGCATGAACCTACAGGATCGGGTCACCGCCTTGATGTTAGTGGAGAACGACAGGGTGTTGTCCAGCGTCACGCCAAGGCTCTTCGCACTCTGGGAGGAGGACACAACAGAGTTGTCAACCGTGATGGTGAGATCATGGAACGGGCAGTCCTTCCCCGGGAGGAAGAGCAGCTCCGTCTTGCCGAGGTTCAGCTTGAGGTGGTGATCCGTCATCCACACTGATATGTCTGCCAGACATGCAGAGATGCGATTTTCCACCTGGTTATCAGAAGGGGGAAAGGAGAAGATTAGTTGTGTGCCGTCTGCGTAGCAATGATAGGAGAGGCCATGTGAGGATATGACAGAGCCAAGTGACTTGGTGTATAGCGAGAATAGGAGAGGGCCTAGAACTGAGCCCTGGGGGACACCAGTGGTGAGAGCACGTGGTGCGGAGACAGATTCTCGCCACGCCACTTGGTAGGAGCGACCGGTCAGGTAGGACGCAATCCAAGAGTGAGCCGCGCCGGAGATGGGTGGAGAGGAGGATCTGATGGTTCACAGTATCAAAGGCAGCAGACAGGTCTAGAAGGACAAGAGCAGAGGAGAGAGAGTTAGCTTTAGCAGTGCGGAGAGCCTCCGTGACACAGAGAAGAGCAGTCTCAGTTGAATGACCAGTCTTGAAACCTGACTGGTTTGGATCAAGAAGGTCATTCTGGGAGAGATAGCAAGAGAGTTGGCTAAAGACGGCACGCTCAAGAGTTTTGGAGAGAAAATAAAGAAGGGATACTGGTCTGTAGTTGTTGACATCAGAGTGTTGAGTGTTGGTTTTTTGAGAAGGGGTGCAACTCTCGCTCTCTTGAAGACGGAAGGGACATAGCCAGCGGTCAAGGATGAGTTGATGAGCGAGGTGAGGTAAGGGAGAAGGTCACCGGAGATGGTCTGGAGAAGAGAGGAGGGGATAGGGTCAAGCGGGCAGGTTGTTGGGCGGCCGGCCATCACAAGTCGCAAGATTTCATCTGGAGAGAGAGGGGAGAAAGAAGTCAAAGCATAGGGTAGGGCAGTGTGAGCTACACATTTCACTGCACCTATCCGGTGTATGTGACAATAAACAATTAAATACAAAAAATGATGTGGTGCGACTCGAGTTTCTCCGTCAGGTGGAAGTCGGTGTCCCCTCTCTGGTCAGTCTCAGTGGAGAGAGGGAGAGAGGAGGGATGGGTGAGAGGCGGACCCTCTGCTGCTCTCTCCCTCCCTCCACTGAGACTGATAATCAGGTACAGGTACCTTCAGTCCAAAAGCTAATTATTTCAATTCATACTCAGCTGTGCCTCAAGCAATACAACAACTGATATATTACCGTTATTATCATATATAGTATCATAGAGTTTTGAAATGTAATTGCGGTCTGAGAAGAACAGCATTGGCAGGCCAATTCAAGCATAGCCAATATGCGGTGATAATGGATTAGACCTATTGTACAAACCTCGTTCCTACAGTTTTAATAGGTTAAATTTTGAAGTGTTGTTTTGAATACAATTCTGAGTGGTAGGTCTTGGCTAGTATTTTGATTCATAAAGCAATGTTGACTCAGAAAGGTGGATGACCACTGCCATAGACATATTGAACATGATCCTAGACTCCAGATCAAATACCCAGATATCTTTCATCCTCCTCCTTTTCATCCTCCACAACTTGACTTCATCCCAGGTCCTCACATTCTTACTCAGTACATCTTCTTGTAACAACTTCTCAAGATTATCTCATGAAATACCATTGAAATGTGTCCTCCTTTACAGAAAGTGGGTAAGGCATTTCAGAGTGGGACGCCGGAGGCCCCAACTAAAAGTTAATTTAGGTAGCAGGGAAAGGTTTGTCCATGGAATTTTTATATTTTCAGCTACTGTAGTAAAAATTTACAGGAATGTGTCCATGGTATACAGCAGTTCCCATAGAAGTCCTGTGTGGCTCATTATGGGGTCACATACACTTCTGTGTTTGCCAAATATATTATTAGAGTATAACAAATATTTGAGCATAATTCCTCAAGATCAAGTTGTTAACACAACATTCAAAGACACCAAAATGCCACACAACTTAACAAGAGAGCCAGGCTCATCACATCTATTATCCATGTCCAAATCCTTAAAGTATACCCTGCATCGCTTCATTTACATGGTGGATATTTAAGATGCTCAGAAGATCACATTTCCCACTACCATCATTTTATCTGTTTGAAAGAGAAAGGAGGTGCTATTTGGGGACCTTGTGAAGTATTTCTACAATACATCCATTGATTGCGCTGAGGCTGACACAGAGTGCAGTGTTATTGGTAAACCACGTGACAGATGTCACCCTCTTCCTCATCACCAGTTCAACAAACTCCTCGGAACACCATAAATGTGGCACTAGCAGGCTCGCCATTGATCCTTTAATAGACATCCCCAATCATTCACACTTCACAGCCGTGCGATTGAAAGGGGTAACTCCGTTCCTTCTCAAAGACTCAATGTTGTCAATCACGCTCCTTAAGGAGGGAGACAAATGTCTCACAGTGTGCATGCTGTCAAATACATTTTGTGTGGCCCGTTGCGTTTTCAAACTCTGACGTTAGGTCTCCCTGTCTTCAAAGTGGCTCACAAGATTTCTTTCAAGTCACAAGATCTAAAAATGTATTTGGGAAGTACAAATGTGACCGACTGCCTCAATTCAGTCTAATGTAGCAACATTTGAAATTGTGTTTTTACATTGGATAAAAGTAGAGACGCAGAGCTACAAAATCCTATATCATACACTGCAGTTGAGGAACAATGGGAAAGTAATTCTGCTTTGAAAGTTGATAAACTTGTAACCCCACTTTTGAGAAAATGGCCCTTGAATGTTTTGGTACACCTACTGGAGAGCTCTTCTTTGTCTACACCTATTCAGCATCGTTTACACCCTCTTAAGCCTTAGTCCCACCCATCTCTTTAAGGATTCACATGTGATGCCATGTGTTTGTCACGATTCAGACAGACGACCAGAGGACCACAATTGCGTCACACCAGAAAGTTTATTAAACTTAAGGGAAAAGGGAAGTAGGGAGTGAATGAAGGCTCCAGGGGTAACAGGGATCCCGTCCAATGCGCTGGGTCTGTGCCCCCCCCAGTGGCAGCGATGCGTCCTATGAAGCCGGTGGTGGGTGGTCCAGAAGTCCTGGGGGGGGGGAGACACAGACACAACAGGGCGGAAAGAAACCAGGCAGCAGTACAGTTCAAGGGAATCCAAAATACGTAGTAGCAAGGCAGAAGGCTGGTCAGAGTAGTCAGGAGTCGTAATGGCAGAAGCAGGTCTGGATCTCCTAAGGCAGAAGAGTATCCAATAAACAGGCAGGTCCGGGGTCACAAAACCAGGGTGAGCCAGAAGCGCGAGCAAACAGGTTCCGGGTGTGAGCTTTGCAGACGATCTGACACCGGAGAGCTGAAAGACAGGGCCTTAAATACTGGGAGAGGTTAGTGGGTAATGCAGCGCAGCTGGCAGAGTAATTAGAGCCGAGCAGAGCAGGGACAGGTGGAGCTAGTTAGGCTGAGTAGAGAGAGGGAGGTGAGCAGAGTGGAAGATAGTGGAAACCAATTAAGGTGGTAACCCGGTGGAGTGAGAGGGCTCATGACAGTGTTAAACAGAGTGAGTAAGGTAGAGTAGTAAACAACCAAAGATTTCAAGACTAAAAGTGGTGAAAGTAGTAGCCTACAATAAGGAAAAACTACAGGTAAAAATACACTTGATCTAGTCCTTGGCCTATATCCTAATCTGACTTTGGTAAAGGTCATATTGGTCTTCACATTACTGTCTCTGTTAAATGCACACTATATCAAAGAAAATCTAAGTTTATTTGTCACATGCACAGGATACAGAAGGTGTAAACAGTACAGTGAAATAGTTACTTACATAGTAGCAATATCAAAAATAGAAAGTGTCCAGATAAAAATTATTAAATGATGCTTACCCATTTGTCTAAATTGATGGGACATGTGAAATAAATGCTATAACCACCCCCCAGCCACATCTAGCTACAGTGGGGAAAAAAAGTATTTAGTCAGCCACCAATTGTGCAAGTTCTCCCACTTAAAAAGATGAGAGAGGCCTGTAATTTCATCATAGGTACACGTCAACTATGACAGACAAAATGAGAAAAGAAAATCCAGAAAATCACATTGTAGGATTTTTTATGAATTTATTTGCAAATTATGGTGGAAAATAAGTATTTGGTCAATAACAAAAGTTTCTCAATACTTTGTTATATACCCTTTGTTGGCAATGACACAGGTCAAACGTTTTCTGTAAGTCTTCACAAGGTTTTCACACACTGTTGCTGGTATTTTGGCCCATTCCTCCATGCAGATCTCCTCTAGAGCAGTGATGTTTTGGGGCTGTCGCTGGGCAACACAGACTTTCAACTCCCTCCAAAGATTTTCTATGGGGTTGAGATCTGGAGACTGGCTAGGCCACTCCAGGACCTTGAAATGCTTCTTACGAAGCCACTCCTTCGTTGCCCGGGCGGTGTGTTTGGGATCATTGTCATGCTGAAAGACCCAGCCACGTTTCATCTTCAATGCCCTTGCTGATGGAAGGAGGTTTTCACTCAAAATCTCACGATACATGGCCCCATTCATTCTTTCCTTACACGGATCAGTCGTCCTGGTCCCTTTGCAGAAAAAACAGCCCCAAAGCATGATGTTTCCACCCCATGCTTCACAGTAGGTATGGTGTTCTTTGGATGCAACACAGCATTCTTTGTCCTCCAAACACGACGAGTTGAGTTTTTACCAAAAAGTTATATTTTGGTTTCATCTGACCATATGGCATTCTCCCAATCCTCTTCTGGATCATCCAAATGTACTCTAGCAAACTTCAGACGGGCCTGGACATGTACTGGCTTAAGCAGGGGGGACACGTCTGGCACTGCAGGATTTGAGTCCCTGGCGGCGAGTGTGTTACTGATGGTAGGCTTTGTTACTTTGGTCCCAGCTCTCTGCAGGTCATTCACTAGGTCCACCCGTGTGGTTCTGGGATTTTTGCTCACTGTTCTTGTGATCATTTTGACCCCACGGGGTGAGATCTTGCGTGGAGCCCTAGATCAAGGGAGATTATCAGTGGTCTTGTATGTCTTCCATTTCTTAATAATTGCTCCCACAGTTGATTTCTTCAAACCAAGCTGCTTACCTATTGCAGATTCAGTCTTCCCAGCCTGGTGCAGGTCTACAATTTTGTTTCTGGTGTCCTTTGACAGCTCTTTGGTCTTGGCCATAGTGGAGTTTGGAGTGTGACTGTTTGAGGTTGTGGACAGGTGTCTTTTATACTGATAACAAGTTCAAACAGGTGCCATTAACACAGGTAACGAGTGGAGGACAGAGGAGCCTCTTAAAGAAGAAGTTACAGGTCTGTGAGAGCCAGAAATCTTGCTTGTTTGTAGGTGACCAAATACTTATTTTCCACCATAATTTGCAAATAAATTCATTAAAAATTCTACAATGTGATTTTCTGGATTTTTTTTCCTCCATTTGTCTGTCATTTTTGACATGCGTTTTTCTGGATTTTTTTATTGTTATTCTGTCTCTCACTGTTCAAATAAACCTACCATTAAAATTATAGACTGATCATGTCTTTGTCAGTGGGCAAACGTACAAAATCAGCAGGGGATCAAATACTTTTTTTCCCTCACTGTACGTTTCAAATTTTGTCCGAAAGTCATTTTCATTGCAAGTTAAATTGTGCTGTTAACTAGCTAGCTAACGTTAGCTGGCCGGCTTGCTAGCTAATGTTACGTGTATGATCTGTATAGTAATATTATTTGTATCTCAGAAAGCCATTTGCATTGCTAGTTATAGCCTAATGTTAGCTAGCTAGCTAACATTGAACCTAGTTGGTTAGCTTTAGCTACCTGCAGATTCATACTACAGCATTTCATGCATGGTGGCTAGCTATGACAATCGGTTTGTATTGCTGGTACAGTATTGGTTGGTATCATGGTTCATTGTATAGCTAGCTAGCTAACTTACATGTGTACATTTATATTGTATGTATGACTCCCTGATAAAATAAAGTTTAGTTTTTATATAGAAATGGGAAGCAGGCACGCGTCTTTCACTGACCTGTATAAAGAAAGACTGACAGGGATGTGACAATTCATCTTCATTTCTCTAATGTTATTTTGTTGTTGTTTGCAGGTGCGCCCTATCCTTCTGACCCTATGCTGCCAGGTCCCATCTGCTTTTTAACAAGAACAAGTTTGTGCTGTGGTATTCTGCCTGGCGGACCATGCACAAGCTCCACCACAGTCTGAACCTTCACTTCCTGATCACAGGCCACACCAAGTTTGCCCCCGAGTGGTGCTTCGCCTCATCAAGCAGCGCTTCAGAAAGACCAGAGTGAACACTTTGTATGAGATTGCTGGTGTTGTCAAGGACAGCACTGTGACAGGGGTCAACATCCCACAGCTGGTTGGACTGGAGGATGGTGACGGTGCTGGTGGAAAGCTATGGCTGGCAACAACACCTGACTCAGTACTTCAGGCCACTGCCACAGATCAAGCAGTACCAGCACTTCTGGTGAATATCATTTTCATTGCATTTTATGAGGTTATTCTTATTATCTAAACTTGGGAGGTGAATTGATGTTGTGCAAGGTTGTAATGTCTTCTACATTTTTTGGGGTCTATCTTCCTGTTTTACAGCTTCAATGCTCTGGAGCCTGGTGTTGATGTCGCCAAGGAGCGTTCTGACTCAGCCGGGACCAGGTTTCAGATGCTGCGCAACGCTGACGTCCTTCCTCCCATAAATGGTCTGCCTGTACAAGCACCACCTGGACTGGACACAACTAAACAAACGTATCTTTTTGAGAAGATCAGGGAGTTTTACGACGAAGAGGGCATGGACATCACATGCCCTGCACCAAAGTCAAGGGCAGGACAGAACCAGGCTCTCCGAATACAGATTCCCTTGTTCATGCGTGGTTTGGACAGACCAGTTCATCACTGGGGGCGAGTTCCCAGTCATCCGGACTATCTGCAGTACCTCTATGCACATTCACATGACTCTCTTCTAATTTTTTCCTGCAGCTCAGCCACTTTACCCCTGATTGTATGCATATAACTGCCTCATCTATCACCAGTATCACTGATATCATTATTGATATTGTATATTATTTTTGTTCGTTCTCTCCTCTCCCCCTGTAACTATTCCCAGGTCGTTGCTGTAAATAAGAATGTGTTCTCTGTCAACTTACCTGGTAAAATAGAAAAATATATACAATAAATAAATAAAAGATACTGGCATTGACAGTTTATTTTCTTTTTTTCTTTTTTATATTGACACTCCAGTAACCATTTCACTGTACTGGTTACACCTTCTGTAGAGACCCATCCACTTAGCTAGAAGTGGCTGTTGGGTGGTTATAGCCTCTCTTTCACATGACCCATCAAGTTAGCCAGGGGTGTCTTGGGGTGATTACAGCCATATATTGTATATCATGAACATGTGTACATGTTCAGACAATAGTGACCCATCCACTTACAGTGGGGAAAAAAAGTTTTTAGTCAGCCACCAATTGTGCAAGTTCTCCCACTTAAAAAGATGAGAGAGGCCTGTAATTTTCATCATAGGTACACGTCAACTATGACAGACAAATCGAGAGAAAAAAATCCAGAAAATCACATTGTAGGATTTTTTATGAATTTATTGTCATGAGCACTCTCTCCCTGGTAGCAACATTAATTGCATTCAATTATCTTCCACTCTGCTCACCTCCCTCTCTCTACTCAGCCTAACTAGCTCCACCTGCCCTGCTCTGCTCTTGTTACCTGGCCAGCTGCACTGCATTTCCCACTCACCATCCTCACCTTGCCTCACTCTGTTCTAATTACTCTGCCAGCTGAACTGCATTTCCCCACTACCTCTCCCAGTATATCAAGCCCTGGTTTTCAGCCAAGCCCTGTCAGATCGTCTTCAAACCCGGACCAGTAACCTGCCTGTCTGCGCTCTGACTCCTGTTTGTGATACCGATCCTTTCTTGACTGCCTCCTTGTTCTACTGCCCCGTCTATCCCAACCTGCCTTCTGGACCTCGACTACTCTCCGATCTTCAGCCCCTCCGGTAACTCGTTTCTGCCTTCTGTCTCTCACCACGATATTTGCCCAGCCCTGATCTGTACTTCTGCCTGCCATTCATATTGCTGTTGTGTGTGTGTGTTCCCCCAGGTCTCCGACCACCAGATGAGCGTGCCCAGACGTTTCACCACCCTCAGCCCGAATACGCCGCTCCATCACTGGGGAACACACACACTAAGCACTTGGACTGGACACCCCCGGACATTTGGTGACCCCCGAGCACAGGTACCCACAGGAGGACCCTGAAAGACCCTGACACCCCTGGGACTCCTCTTCCCGCCTGTAACCTTGAATAAAGAACTCTGAATTTGAACTTGCGCTTGGGTCCTCTTCTGTTCGTGACAGAACGATCTGACCATCATGGACCCAGCGCACTCCCTGACCACGATGGAGGAAGAGCCAGAGAGGACTGCCCTACAGCGACTGGAACGCTCTGAGGGAGACATAAATCGGATGGCTGGCGACATCGCTTCCCTTCTCCAGCTATTCAACCAGCAGCAACAACAGTTCCAACTGCAGCAACAACAGCTAGCCCAAGCCCTGCAACTACTCTCAAGCCCGGCTACTCCACCTGCACCCCCCTGGTCCTTTTGTTCCTGTACCACCGATACTCCTTCATCCCTCCGCTGGAGGTCCCAATGCTGCAGGCCCGGCAGTGCTGCCACCAGATCCCCACGCTCCTGAACCAAGGATTGGGAACCCGGAACGTTTTGATGGCAACCAGAAGCAAGTAAGACCATTCTTGAGCAGCTGCCGAATCCAGTTTGCACTACAGCCCAGGACTTTCTCAACAGAGGGAGCCAAGGTGGGGTATGTCATCACACATCTCACCGGTCGAGCTCGGTTGTGGGAACGCGGAATTCGACCGGCAAACCCCAGCCTGTGCCTCCTTCAGTGCCTTTGAGGAGGAGATGTTAAAGGTCTTTGACCTAGGCTCGCCAACAGCCGAAGCGTCACAAGCTCTGCTCACCATCCGTCAGGGCAATCGGACAGTGGCAGACTTCTCCATTGACTTTCGTACCCTGGCCAGTCAAAGCTCGTTTAACCCAGAGGCACTGGTGCAAGCCTTCCTCCATAGCCTGGCGGACTATATCAAGGACGAGCTTGTTTCCATGACCCGCCTCTCAACGCTTGATGCCGCCATTGACCTTGCCGTTCGCATTGACCGCCGTATACAGACCCGGAGGAGGAGAAGGGCCGTCTCAGTCAACCTGCCATCCGTACTCGGGTCGATACCGCTTCTGTCCAGCCCCTGCCTGTCAAGTCCCATAGCCAACTCAATCAGCCTGAGCCCATGGAGATTGGCCGTGCCTCTCTGACTCCCGAGGAGCGTGGCGCCGTCTAAGCTCCAACCTTTGCCTCTACTGTGGTGGCGAGAATCACCGTGTCGCTACTTGTCCGGCAAAAGCCGCAGCTCACCAGGTGTAGGGGAGATCCGGGTGAGCTCAACAAGCCTTCAGTCTCCCTCCATCCGAAAGACCCTGCTTCATCTCCGCCTTCAGCTTTCTGACAAGACTCATACATTGGCCGCCCTTGTGGATTCCGAGCCGAAGCAAACATCATGGACCCTGAGCTTGCACAGCAACTGGGCGTGAACCATCATCAACTGACACAACCCATTCCTGCACGAGCCCTGGATGGGCATCATCTTGGCACTGTCACTCATATCTCCGCCCCTGTGACAATCCTGCTGTCAGGAAACCACCAGGAGTCCATCCAGTTTCACCTCCTACACTCACCTGGCCAACCACTCATTCTTGGATACCCGTGGCTCGTCAGCACAACCCCCCACATCGACTGGGAGACAGGAACAGTCCGTGAGTGGGGAAGGAGTTGTCACCAGACCTGTTTAAGGGGGCCACCCTGCCCGTTCACCGGGAAGGATCTAGCGCTACCTCCGACATATCAATGTTCCGGCCTGTTACCACAGCCTGAAAGAGGTGTTCAACAAATCCAAGGCGACATCTCTACCCCCCACACAGACCCTATGACTGCGCGATTGATCTCCTGCCTGGCACAGCACCTCCCAAGGGTCGTCTGTATTCACTGTCAGCCCCGGAAAGAAAGGCCATGGAGGACTACATTAATGACTCTCTTGCCTCCGGGATAATTAGGGACCGTCGTCTTCCCCCGCAGGAGCGGGATTCTTCTTTTGTCGGCAAGAAGGACGGTTCTCTTCGTCCATGCATAGATTACCGGGGTCTGAACGACATCACGGTTAAGAATGCTACCCACTGCCCTTACTTCGTCTGCCTTCGAACTGCTGCAGGGAGCCACTGTATTCACTAAGCTGGACCTTCGCAATGCCACCATCTGGTGCGGATGAGGGAGGGAGACGAATGGAAGACAGCGTTCAACACACCAACCGGCCACTATGAATATCTCGTCATGCCCTTCGGCCTCACCAATGCCCCAGCAGTTTTTCAAGCCCTAGTGAATGATATCCTCAGGGACATGCTAAATACGTTCGTATTTGTGTACCTTGACGATATTTTAATATTCTCAAAGACTCTGTCAGAACACACGCACCACGTCCGGTTGGTCTGCGCCGCCTGCTAGGAGAACTCTCTTTTCGTGAAGGCAGAGAAGTGCGAGTTCCATGCCAAGACCGTTTCATTCCTGGGGTATGTGGTGACCGAGGGCAGCATTCAGATGGATCTCACGAAGGTGTCGGCTGTCACTTCCTGGCCAGTTCCTGAGTCTCGGAAGAAGTTGCAACAGTTCCTGGGCTTTGCCAACTTTTATAGGAGATTCATCAGAAACTATAGCACAGTGGCTGCACCCCTCACGGCGCTAACCAGCACTAAACAACCGTACCAATGGACATCAGCTGCTGATAAGGCCTTCAATATCCTCAAGACATGTTTCACTTCTGCTCCCATCCTCCAGATGCCAGATGCAGCAAGGCAGTTTGTGGTGGGAGGTAGATGCTTCGGACGTGGGGAGTGGGTGCAGTGCTTTCTCAAAGAGCAGCTGAGGATGGCAAGATGCACCCCTGTGCCTTCTACTCCCGTCGGCTAACCCCTGCCGAATGCAACTACGACATTGGGAACCTGCGAGCTGTTGGCTGTCAAGCTCGCCTCTTGAAGAATGGCGGCACTGGTTAGAGGGGTCAAAGGAACCATTCGTAGTGTGGACAGACCACAAGAACCTGGAGTATATCCAAACAGCCAGGGAGGCTGAACTCCCGTCAACAGCGGTGGTCTCTGTTCTTTACGCGCTTCAATTTCACGCTCTCCTACCGCCCGGGATCTCGCAACATCAAACCTGATGCTCTTTCCCGGATGTTTCAGAAGGACGAGACCACCGCCATGACAGCTCCCATTCTTCCCAGCCACTTGGTCGTAGCGGCCCTCACCTGGGAGATCGAGAAGCAGGTCATGGAGGCTCTTCGGGACCAGCCAGGTCCAAGCACCAGCGCCCCCAACCCGTCTGTTTGTTCCAGCAAATCTCAGGTCACCTGTGATTCAGTGGGGGCACGAATCCCGTCTGGCCTGTCATCCCGGCATCACTCGCACCCTCTCATCTGGTCCGCCACGCGGTCTGGTGGCGGGGGATGAGACGGGATGTCCGGGAATTCATCCGAGCTTGTCCCACTTGTAATCGAAACAAGACTCCCAACCAGCCTCCTGCTGGGTTGCTGCAACCCTACTCATACCCAAGAGGCCCTGGTCCCACGTTTCATTTCTGGACTTTGTTACGGGCCTTCCGCCTCTGGACGGACACACAGTCATCCTTACCATTGTTGACCGCTTTAGTAAGATGACCCACTTCGTGCCCCCTTCCCAAACTACCCTCTGCTAAAGAGACCTCCCAGGTGGTCCTGGAACATGTGTTTCGTATCCATGGCCTACCCCAGGATATAGGTGTCAGACCGGGGCCCGCAATTCTCAGCAACCTTTTGGAAGGAGTTCTGTCATCTCCTTGGGGCCACCGCCAGCCTATCGTCTGGATTCCACCCGCAGTCAAACGGCCAGACTGAACGCGATGAACCAGGAGCTGGAGAAGGCACTGAGGTGTGTGGCTTCCCAAAATCCCCGGGCCTGGAGCTCAACACCTGCTCTGGGCTGGAATATGCCCATAATTCACTCACCAGTTCCTCCACCGGGCTCTCCCCCTTTCAGTGTGTCTACGGGTATCAACCTCCACTGTTTGCCAGCCAGGAGGCGGATGCCACCTGTCCGTCTGCTCTTGCGTATGCCCGCGTCCGCCGCCGCACTTGGGCGCCCAGGCTCGCACTGTGCTCCTGAAGTCTGGAACCAGCTACGCCGTCGGTGCCAACCGACGGAGGACCAGCACCTACTACGGGTTGGTCAGAAGGTCTGGCTGTCTGTCCGGGATCTGCCGCTCGCGGGTTGTATCACGAAAGCTGGCCCCTCGCTTCATTGGTCCTTTTTCTGTGCAGAAAGTCATCAGTCCAACGGCGGTCCGATTTCAGTTGCCCGCTTCCATGCGAGTCCACCCCACCTTCCACGTCTCCAAGGTCAAGCCGGTCCATGAAAGTCCCCTGGTCCCTGCAGCTCCGGCGCCACCTCCTCCGGCGCCTCGTAGATGGCGGTCCTGTCTTCACTGTCCGGCGGCTGCTCCGCTCTAGGCGAAGGGGCAGGGTCTCCAGTACCTCGTTGATTGGGAGGGATATGGTCCAGAGGAGAGGACCTGGATCCGGCCAGGAGGATAGTGGACCGGACCCTTATCACTGACTTCCACCGACACATCCTGATCAGCCTGCAATCCGTAGGGGCCGTCCAAGAGGGGTTCCTAGCCGTCCGGCCCGCCCCTGCTCCTGTCTCAGTGCCTGTCCTGTCTCCCGACCGTTGACCCTCCAGCTCCTTCTGAGGATGAGGAGATTCACTGACCGCTCGCGGAGGAGTTCTGACCCGCGCCTGCTCCCCCTCCACCCTCCCGGCATGATGTTGTTCTTGGGACTTCTGGGGCCGTCCCTTGGAGGGGGGGGTCCTGTCATGAGCACTCTCTCTCCTGGGAGCAACATTAATTGCATTCAATTATCTTCCACTCTGCTCCACCTCTCTCTCTCTACCAGCCTAACTAGCTCCACCTGCCCTGCTCTGCTCTTGTTACCTGGGCACAGCTGCACTGCATTTCCCACTCACCATCCTCCACCTTGCCTCACTCTGTTCTAATTACTCTGCCAGCTGAACTGCATTTCCCCTACTACCTCTCCCAGTATATCAAGCCCTGGTTTTCAGCCAAGCCCCTGTCAGATCGTCTTCAAACCCGACCAGTAACCCTGCCTGTCTGCGCTCTGACTCCTGTTTGTGATACCGATCCTTTCTTGACTGCCTCCTTGTTCTACTGCCCCGTCTACTCCCAACCTGCCTTCTGGACCTCGACTACTCTCGATCTTCAGCCCCTCCGGTAACTCGTTTCTGCCTTCTGTCTCTCTCCCACCACGATATTTGCCCAGCCTGATCTGTACTTCTGCTGCCATTCATATTGCTGTTGTGTGTGTGTTTCCCCCAGGTCTCCGACCACCAGATGAGCGTGCCCAGACGTTTCACCACCCTCAGCCCGATACGCCGCTCCATCACTGGGGAACACTACACACACTAAGCACTTGGACTGGACACCCCCGGACATTTGGCGACCCCCGGAGCACAGGTACCCACAGGAGGACCCTGAAAGACCCCTGACACCCCTGGGACTCCTCTTCCCGCCGAACCTTGAATAAAGAACTCTGAATTTGAACTTGCGCTCTTGGGTCCTCTTCATGTTCGTGACATTTATTTGCAAATGATGGTGGAAAATAAGTATTTGGTCACCTACAATCAAGCAAGATTTCTGGCTCTCACAGACCTGTAACTTCTTCTTTAAGAGGCTCCTCTGTCCTTGTTATCAGTATAAAAGACACCTGTCCACAACCTGTCCACAACCTCAAACAGTCACACTCCAAACTCCACTATGGCCAAGACCAAAGAGCTGTCAAAGGACACCAGAAACAAAATTGTATACCTGCACCAGGCTGGAAAGACTGAATCTGCAATAGGTAAGCAGCTTGGTTTGAAGAAATCCAACTGTGGGAGCAATTATTAGGAAATGGAAGACATACAAGACCACTGAGTAATCTCCCCTCGATCTGGGGCTCCACGCAAGATCTCACCCCCGTGGGGTCAAAATGATCACAAGAACGGTGAGCAAAAAATCCCAGAACCACACGGGGGACCCTAGTGAATGACCTGCAGAGAGCTGGGACCAAAGTAACAAAGCCTACCATCAGTAACACACTACGCCGCCAGGGACTCAAATCCTGCAGTGCCAGACGTGTCCCCCTGCTTAAGCCAGTACATGTCCAGGCCCGTCTGAAGTTTGCTAGAGTGCATTTGGATGATCCAGAAGAGGATTGGGAGAATGCCATATGGTCAGATGAAACCAAAATATAACTTTTTTGGTAAAAACTCAACTCGTGCCGTGTTTGGAGGACAAAGAATGCTGAGTTGCATCCAAAGAACACCATACCTACTGTGGCGCATGGGGTGTGGAAACATCATGCTTTGGGGCTGTTTTTCTGCAAAGGGACCAGGACGACTGATCCGTAAAGGAAAGAATGAATGGGGCCATGTATCGTGGAGATTTTGAGTGAAAACCTCCTTCCATCAGCAAGGGCATTGAAGATGGAAACGTGGCTGGGTCTTTCAGCATGACAATGATCCCAAACACACCGCCGGGCAACGAAGGAGTGAGGCTTCGTGAAGAAGCATTTCAGGTCCTGGAGTGGCCCTACTGCCAGTCTCCAGATCTCAACCCCATAGAAAATCTTTGGAGGAGTTGAAAGTCCATGTTGCCCAGGACAGCCCCCAAAAATCACTGCTCTAGAGGAGATCTGCATGGAGTGAATGGGCCAAAATACCAGCAACAGTGTGTGAAAACCTTGTGAAGACTTACAGAAAACGTTTGACCTGTGTCATGCTAACAAAGGGTATATAACAAAGTATTGAGAAACTTTTGTTATTGACCAAATACTTATTTTTCCACTATCATTTGCAAATAAATTGTCATTAAAAAATCCTAGCAATTTGATTTTCAGGATTTTTCCTCATTTTGTTTGTCATAGTTGACGTGTAACTATGATGACAATTACAGGCCTCTCTCATCTTTTTAAGTGGGAGAACTTGCACAATTGGTGGCTGACTAAATACTTTTTTCCCCCACTGTATACATGGGGGACCATGCAGAGTCAATGTGTTGGGGCACCGGCTAGTTGAGGTAGTTGAGGTAATATGTACATGTGGGTAGAGTTAAAGTGACTATGCATAAATACTTAACAGAGTAGCAGCAGCGTAAAAAGGATGGGGTGGGGGGCAGTGCAAATAGTCCGGGTAGCGCATGATTAGCTGTTCAGGAGTCTTATGGCTTGGGGGTAGAAGCTGTTGAGAAGTCTTTGGACCTAGACTTGGCACTCCGGTACCGTTGCCGTGCGGTAGCAAGAGAGAACAGTCTATGACTAGGGTGGCTGGAGTCTTTGACAATTTTGAGGGCCTTCCTCTGACACCGCCTGAGTAGAGGTCCTGGATGGCAGGGAAGCTTTGCCCCAGTGATGTACTGGGCCGTACGCACTACCCTCTGTAGTGCCTTGCGGTCGGAGGCGGGAAGCAGTTGCCATACCAGCGCGGTGATGACAACCAGTCAGGATGCTCTCGATGGTGCAGCTGTAGAATTTTTTGAGGATCTGAGGACCCATGCCAAATCTTTTTTAGTCTCCTGAGGGGAATAGGCTTTGTCGTGCCCTCTTCACGACTGTCTTGGTGTGTTTCCGGACCATGATAGTTCGTTGGTGATGTGGACACCAAGGAACTTGAAGCTCTCAACCTGTTCCACTACAGTCCTCAGCCGATGAGAATGGGGGCGTGCTCAGTCCTCTTTTTTTTTCCTGTAGTCCACAATCATCTCCTTTGTCTTGGTCACGTTGAGGGAGAGGTTGTTGTCCTGGCACCACACGGCCAGATCTCTGACCTCCTCCCTATAGGCTGTCTCATCGTTGTCGGTGATCAGGCCTACCACTGTTGTTTAAAGGTCGGCAAACTTAATGATGGTGTTGGAGTCGTGCCTGGCCATGCAGTCATGGGTGAACAGAGAGTACAGGAGGGGACTGAGACACGCACCCCCTGAGGCCCCGTGTTGAGGATCAGTGTGGCAGATGTGTTGTTACCTACCCTTACCACCTGGGGCGGCCCCGTCAGGAAGTCCAGGATCCAGTTGCAGAGGGAGGTGTTTAGTCCCGGGATCCTTAGCTTAGTGATGAGCTTAGGAGGGCACTATGGTGTTGAATGCTGAGCTGTAGTCAATGAATAGCATTCTCACGTAGGTGTTCCTCTTGTCCAGGGGTAGGGAAAGGGCAGTGTGGGAGTGCGATAGAGATTGCATCATCTGTGGATCTGTTGGGGCGGTATGCAAATTGGAGTGGGTCTAGGGTTTCTGGGATAATGCTGTTGATGTGAGCCACAAATGTGCATGTGTCTGCTCAAACGGTCAGAAACAGACTCCATGAGGGGTGGTATGAGGGCCCGACGTCCACAGGTGGGGAGGTTATGCTTACAGGCCCAACACCGTGCAGGACGTTTGCCAGAGAAAACCAAGTGGCAAATTCGCCACTGTGCTCTTCACAGATGAAAGCAGGTTCACACTGAGCACATGTGACAGACGTGACAGTCTGGAGACGCCGTGGAGAACGTTCTGCTGCCTGCAACATCCTCCAGCATGAACGGTTTGGTGGTGGGTCAGTGCATGGTGTGGGGTGGCATTTCTTTTGGGGGCCGCACAGCCCTCCAGTGCTCGCCAGAGGTAGCCTGACTGCCATTAGGCCACCGAGATGAGATCCTCAGACCCCTTGTGAGACCATATGCTGGTGCGGTTGGCCCTGGGTTCCTCCTAATGCAAGACAATGCTAGACCTCATGTGGCTGGAGTGTAAGCAGTTCCTGCAAGAGAGAAGGCATTGATGCTATGGACCACCACGTTCCCCAGACCTGAATCCAATTGAGCACATCTGGGACATCAGTGTCTCGCTTCCATCCACCAACGCCACGTTGCACCACAGACTGTCCAGGAGTTGGCGGATGCTTTAGTCCAGGTCTGGGAGGAGATCCTCAGAGACCATCCGTCACCTCATCAGAGCATGCCCAGGCGTTGTGAGGGAGGTCATACAGGCACGTGAGAGCCACACACACTACTGAGCCTAATTTTGTCTTGTTTTAAGGACATTACATCAAAGTTGGATCAGCCTGTAGTGTGGTTTTCCACTTTAATTTTGAGGGTGACTCAAATCCAGACCTCCATGGGTTGATAAATTTGATTTCCATTGATCATATTTGTGTGATTTTGTTGTCAGCACATTCAACTATGTAAAGAAAAAAGTATTTAATACGATTATTTCATTCATTCAGATCTAGGATGTGTTATTTTAGTGTTCCCTTTATTGTTTTGAGCAGTGTATATTTTTTGCAATATTGGAGGACATGCAGAGAATAAAGTTGGGTTACTCTACCTAACTATGAGTTACTCCTAAGTTATCAACTCCAACATTGTGACCTTCCATTAAAGAGCATTGCTTTGGTGTGGATTTAGGCCTATACAGTACATTCATATCAGTTGTGTTCCTCCATTGTTTTAACATGTCCTTTATTCTATTTGTGGATTGTGTTTCTTTGCACCAATGGAAAGTCTAAAGTTAATTTAGGTAGCAGGGAAAAGGTTTGTCCTTTGATCCATTCAAATAAAACATATGCATGGGAATGTGTATATTTTCCAGCTACTGTAGTAAAAATGTATACAGCAGTTTCCATAGAATAGAAGTGCTATGTGGCTCAGTATGGGGTCACATAAACGTCGTGTTTGCCAAATGGCACATATTATATTATTAGTGTATAACAAATATTTGAGCATAATTCCTCAAGATCAAGTTGTTTCCACAACATTCAAAGCACACCAAAATCCACACAACTTAACAAAAGTGCCAGGCTCATCACATCTATTATCCATGTCCAAATCCTTAAAGTATACCCTGCATCTCTTCATTTACATGGTGGATATTTAAGATTCTCAGGAAAGCACATTTCCCACTACCATCATTTTATCTGTTTGAAAGAGAAAGGAGGTGCTATCTGGGGACCTTGTGAAGTATTTCACAATGACATCCATTGATCGCGCCGAGGCTGACACAGAGTGCAGTGTTATCGGTAAACCACAAGACAGATGTCTCCCTCCTCCTCAAGTCAACAAACTCCTCTCGGAACACCATAAATGTGGCACTAGCAGGCTCGCCATTGATCCTTTAATCAGACATCCCCAATCATTCACACTTCACAGCCGTGCGATTGAAAGGGCAACTCTGTTCCTTCTCAAAGACTCAATGTTGTCGATCACGCCCTTGAGGAGAGAGACAAATATGTCTCACACTGTGCATGCCGTCAAATACACTTTATGTGGCTCGTTGGTTTTCAAACACTGACCTTAGGTCTCCCTGTCTTCAAAGTGGCTCTACAAGATGCCCTAAGTCACAAGGTCTAAAAAATGTGACCGACTGCTCGATTCAGTCTAATGTAGCAACATTTGAAATTGTGTTTTTTACATTAGATAAAAGTAAAGACTCAGAGCTACAAAATGCTATATTATACAAGTGAAAGTAATTCTGCTTTGAAAGTTGATAAACTTGTAACCCCACTTTTGAGAAAATGGCCCTTGAATGTTTTGGTACACCTACTGGAGAGCCTCTTCTTTGTCTACACCTATTCAGCATCAAGTTTACACCCTCTTAAGCCTTAGTCCCACCCATCTCTTTAAGGATTCACATGTGATGCCATGTGTTAAACAGAGTGAGTAAGGTAGAGTAGTAAACAACCAAAGATTTAAGACTAAAAGTGGTGAAAATAGTAGCCTACAATAAGGAAAACTACAGGTAAAAAATACACTTGATCTAGTCCTTGGCCTATATCCTAATCTGACTTTGGTAAAGGAATATTGGTCTTCACATTACGTCTCTGTTAAATGCACACTATATCAAAGAAAATCTAAGTTTATTTGTCACATGCACAGGATACAGAAGGTGTAAACAGTACAGTGAAATAGTTACTTACATAAAGTAGCAATATCAAAAATAGAAAGTGTCCAGATAAAAATTATTAAATGATGCTTACCCATTTGTCTAAATTGATGGGACATGTGAAATAAATGCTATAACC
Source organism: Coregonus clupeaformis (assembly GCF_020615455.1). NCBI lineage: Eukaryota > Metazoa > Chordata > Actinopteri > Salmoniformes > Salmonidae > Coregonus > Coregonus clupeaformis. The sequence continues at coordinate 31,415 of NW_025537006.1, forward strand.
ACCAGCCACATCCAGCTAAGTGGATGGGTCACTATTGGCTAGACATGTAATCATGTTCATGATATACAATATATGGCTGTAATCACCCCAAGACCCCTGGCTAACTTGATGGGTCAATATGAAAGAGAGACTATAACCACCCAACAGCCACTTAGCTAAGTGGATGGGTCTCTACAGACTGTGTAAACGGTACAGTGAAATGGTTACTTGCATATTTGCATAGTAGTAATATCATAAATAGAAAGTGTCATATATATATATATATATATATTAAAAAGAACAAAAAGTGTCAATGCCAGTAGAGTTTTTATTTATTTTTGTTATTTTTTATTTTACCCTCATTTTACCAAGTAAATTGACTGAGAACACATTCTCATTTACAGCAATGACCGTGGAATATTTACAGGGGAGAGGAGAGAACGGGCAAAATAATATACAATATCAATAATGATATCAGTGATACTGGTGATAGATGAGGCAGTTATATGCATACAATCAGGGGTAAAGTGGCTTGAGCTGCAGGATAAAAAAATAATTACTAGCAGCAAAGTATGGTGTGTGTGTGTTAGGACACAGTCATGTGAATGTGCATAGAGGCACTGGAGATAGTCCGGATGACTGGGAACTCGCCCCCCAGTGATGAACTGCTACGTCCGCACTACGCATGAACAAGGGAATCTGTATTCGGAGAGCCTTTTTCTGTCCTGCCCTTTGACTTTTTCAGGGCATGTGACGTCCCATGCCCTCTTCGCGCAAAACTCCCTGATCTTCTCAAAAAAGATAAGTTTGTCTAGTTGTGTCCAGTCCAGGTGGTGCTTGTACAGGCAGACCATTTATGGGAGGAAGGACGTCAGTTGCGCAGGCATCTGAAACCTGATCCCGACTGAGTCAGAACGCTCCTTGGCGACATCAACACCAGGCTCCAGAGCATTGAAGCTGTAAAACATGAAAATAGACCAAATAAAATGTTCAAGCTGGTCTTTTGAAGCACTGCTTGATGAGGCCAAAGCACCAGTCAGGGGCAAACTTGGTGTGGCCTGTGATCAGGAAGTGAAGGTTCAGACTGTGGTGGAGCTTGTGCATGGTCCGACAGGCACAATACCAGAGCACAAACTTGTTCTTGTTAAAAAAGCAGATGGGACCTGGCTGCATAGGGTCAGAAGGATAGTGCACCTGCAAATAAGCAGCCAACAAGTACTCAGCGTATGTGGGAACTCCTTCAAGACTGTTGGAAAGTATTCAAGGTGAAGCTGGTTGAGAGAATGCCAAGCGTGTAACGCTGTCATCAAGGCAAAAGGGTGGCTATTTGAAGAATCTCAAATATAAAATATATATTTTATTTGTTTAACACTTTTTTGGTTACTACATGATTCAATTTGTGTTTTTTCATAGTTCTGATGTCTTCAATATTATTCTACAATGTAGAAAATAGTCAAAAATAAAGAAAAACCCTTGAATGAGTAGATGTTCTAAAACTTTTGAACGGTAGTGTGTATATATATATATATATCACAGAGTCATACTGAGACCAATGTCTCTTTTACAGTTGAGCCCTGAATTAAATAAATTATAGAAAATACACATCAATATACATTTTGACATGTAAGTTAGCTTTAGCTAGGCTATACAATGCACCACATTCCAACCCATACAGTACTAGCAATACAAACCAATTGTCTAGCTAGCTATGATGCATGAAATGCAGTAGTATGAATCTGCAGTCCAGTCAACATGCTGGGTTCGGGGCCTATTCCGTTTGAGACTCGGGGGAGTCGGCATCAACTCGGATTCGAGGGGGCTTCATATGGGCCAAACTCTTCCCGAGTCTGGCAGAATCATATTACTCTGGGTTCCAGCTAATGGTACTCGGGCCGACTCCACTACAGCATATCTGGCCCAATTAATTTTTTCAGAAGTATGGCCATATGAGGTTTTTATTCGGCAGATGATGGAAGAATAAAAAATAATTTCACCTCAAATTGGCTAGGTCATTTGCAAGCAAACATTTGGCCTATTAGGCTATTAGATGGAGAAGGACCCTAGAGAATCTATGCTATAAATGAATTAGATTTTACTACAGATTTTTTTTGGAACCCCCACTCACAGTAATTATTAGTCATTCAGCCAATCCTGGCTTAATATATTGGAGCATTAGCGATTTTTAGGCATATGCTGGTGGCCAGCCGTTAATTATAGGGACGACTTGGGATACATGATCCATGACAGACAGCACATCTCATTGTGTAGGCTATAGCTATTTTTATATTGTAGGCCTTATCCGTAAACGTTAATACATCCTGACAAAATACACAATGTGAGTGGCCTAATGTAATTTTCTGGACCTTGTAAACTGTTGAGAATAAACCCATAACTGATCCAAATGGTTGTATAATCAGGCTTTATTTCCCGGCATGAAACACAAAAAGGACGTTTTGAGCGGTTATTCAAATTAGCCTACATCCCTGCAGTTTACAGCCTAGACAATAATTGTGTACTAACAATAACACATTCCTTATTGCGCTGTTGTTATAGCCTAGGACGCAGAATAATTGTATTTTCTAAAAACGTAGGTCTATATCTTCCATTTGATCATCTGCTATCTAGGCTGAAGGAGTGATGAGCCTACAACCATGCATGTTGAATTTTTGCAATAGCCTATTGAACTGTTACAAATTTAGTTTATAGCCTATTAAAATAAGCAAAATAAAATAACGACCATGACAGCCAATGGAAAAATCATGGCGCTCAAACGTCATCATTGTGGGTTCGATTCCCGGGGCCACGAACAGAAAATGCATGCATGCATAACATGGCTTTGGATAAAACATTCTGCTTAATGTCAAATGTATTATGTTTGCACACCTCATTTGTGAGACATCTAAAAAATGTCTGCATGGAACTTTTGACAGTAGCTATGGGCATTCTGAAAAGAAATAAGAAAATAAAACCGCGTATCTAAACCGGGTAAGTTATGAATTGTATCACCAACTGTGTAACTTTGCCATAGTGTTTCACAGGTAGAACAATGAGACTGATATTTCAGCAGATGTATAAATGTGGAAGCATCCGCTACATTTAGAAAGAAGATGGAACGAGATGGATTTTAGCTTGATATTCTGTGAATTTTCTCATCGATGAAACATTTGATCTCAATACAGTTTTCTGTTCCCAAAACTAGAATCTGTTACGAACAGAGTGGACTAAGTTTTGTAGACTTTACCCTTTGCCAGTTTTTAAATAGAACGAGTGCAATGGGAATTGAGTTGTTGCACATGCACCTCACGAAGTACTCATTCCCCTAACGGAAATATGCAAATGTATGCTAGAACGCACCAATAGAATCTCGCTAGTTCGTGCTTTTGGCTCTGCCCACCTCCTTGCTTGTTCTGCCAACTATGACTCATTTGTTCCCATTTGAAACGACAGGCTGCGGTCTATCTTGGTTTAGTTATACAAATCTTGGGTGTTTATTTGTCATAACCCAAGGTTGCATGCCACATTTTTTTTTGCTGAACCTGAACTTAGACAAAATGTAACTCAATAATGAGACCTCACATCACCAAGTCAACAATATGCTACTATTTCCTGTCTGTTTTAAAAATCAGTGTCTGTAATTTTCAACATAGCACATTTGCATACACATGTATCGTAAATGCCACAATCAATGCATGCTGAAGTGTCCTTAATAGGGAGCTAGCATTACCTCTAAAGGAACCAAAAACACACGCTCTAGCAGCTCGAGCATGCCTCGGTGCCTGACTTTCCAACTGTCGCTGTGAGAGTCAGTCATTTGGTTAACAGTCGAGGCCAGCCGGAGAAGATACCAAAAAGTTCAAAATAGATAATTGTAGCTTTTGTATTTGCAGTAGTATATTTCGTTGCAGTCGCTAATTAGTTTGCGACATTGTAGCTAGCTTCATTTATGGACAGGTCATGGTAGTTGTCAATGTTTCTCGGTTAACGTCAGCCAATGTTAATGTTAGCTAGCTAGCTATCTTAGCTAACTGTTAGAGCAGAGGTAGCTAGCTAAGTCAATAAGTTTAGGGTCTAGCCTATGTGATATTAGGTAGCTAATAGAGCTGGCTAGTGTTTTTGTTTGTAAAACATCAGTAGTCTAGCTAAGACTAGGCAAGAAAGCACCAGGTTATCATAGCTAAGCTAGCTAAAAGTCACAGTTAGCTACACTAGCAAGCTACTGTAGCTAGCTATGTCCAGGGGAGTCACAAAGGACTCGTACGACTAACTGGTCTCGAGCGGAGATGGCAAAGAGCACTCCCAAGATTCAATAATGATGATGATAATGGTTTATTTCATTTCATGTGTACTATGGCAGCTAAATACAGAATTACAGTAACACATACAATATTTATTTTTGTATATGGTCCCGTTGGTTCTGTGTAACGTTAGCTACCTGAATTGTTTGGATCTAGCTAGTGGTCGATTACAAAACAAATAGTTTTGCGAAACTATTCATGGTTGACCCTATACAGTCAATGGGTCAATCAGCCGCTGTCTTCTTTCATTGAAAATCAAATCTATGAAAAAATAAACTATAAGTATAATGTAAAACAACACTCTATAGGTTTTGACTGATTAGTGTTTCCAGCTGATCCCATTCCTCACTTGAACCCCATGTAAAGCGATGTGCTCGACAATAGGTCTTCTTGTTTGTCTTCCTGCTAGCAGACTCTGTCTCTCCACCCTCAGCCTCTCTGACAGACTGTCTCCACCAGTGGCGATTTTAGCATTTAAATCGTGATGGGGCAAACTCACCAAAAAAGCCACTATACAACACAACACTACACTAAACAATACATTAATTGCACTGTAATCGGTGACAAACGGTGCCCACAAACTGTTAGGGCCTACATAAAGCTGTTATTAGGGTGAGGCACATGGGCTACTAACAGCTTACTACACAACATACACTTCAGTTACATTTTCTTAGCTACAGTATACATATCTCCCTGGCATATTACATATTTAGGCAGCAGCATACTCAATACTTTTTGGACTCACCTTGTTGTGCTGTGCTCACTTGAACAGGAAGGTGGCGCGGCGGTCCTTCTTGTGGGCATATCTTGTATCGAAACTTTGTCATGAAAGTCTGGCATTCTCTGGATTTATGGTGCTTCCCAGACAACTGGGAACTCTGAAAAAAACATGGTTGAATCATGACGTCAGTGATCTTCAGGTCGGAGCTCTAGAAAGAGGCTCCGAGTTCCCGACGGAAATCCCCAAGTTGGATGACCGTCACAATGTATTTTCCCAGTCAGAGCTAGTTTTTTTTCCGAGTTCAATCAATCAATCAATTTAATTTATAAAGCCCTTTTTTACATCAGCAGATGTCACAAAGTGCTATACAGAAAACCTAGCCTAAAACCCCAAACAGCAAGCAATGCAGATGTAGAAGCACGGTGGCTAGGAAAAACTCCCTAGAAAGGCAGAAACCTAGGAAGAAACCTAGAGAGGAACCAGGCTCTGAGGTGGCCAGTCCCTTCTGGCTATGCCCGGGTGGAGATTATAACAGTACAGTGGCCATTAAGGCCAGATTTTTCTCCAAGATGTTCAAATGTTCATAGATTGACCAGCAGGGTCAATAATAATCACAGCAGTTGTAGAGGTTGAAACAGGTCAGTACATCAGGAGTAAATGTCACTTGGCTTTTCATAGCTGGGCATTTAGAGGTTGAAATAGCAGGTGCGGTAGAGAGAGAGAGCGCTGAAAACAGCAGGTCTGGGACAAGGTAGCACGTCCGGTGAACAGGTCAGGGTTCCATAGCCGCAGGCAGAAGAGTTGAAACTGGAGCAGCAGCACGACCAGGTGGACTGGGGACAGCAAGGAGTCATCAGGCCAGGTAGTCCTGAGGCATGGTCCTAGGGCTCAGGTACTCTGGGAGTGGAGGGAGAGAGGAAGAGAGAGAGTATTAGATGGAGCATACACAAATTCACACAGGACACCGCATAAGACAGGAGAATAACACCAGATATAACAGACTGACCCTAGCCCCCCAGCACATACTATTGCAGCATAGATACTGGAGGCTGAGATGGGGGGATTCGGGCACTGTGGCCCCTCGGCCGACGATACCCCGGACAGGGCCAACCAGGCAGGATATAACACCACCCACTTTGCCAAAGCACAGCCCCACACCATCAGAGGGATATCAACAGACCACCAACCTACTACCCTGAGACAAGGCTGAGTATAGCCCACGAAAGATCTCCTCCACTGCACGAGCCCGAGGGCGACAAACCGGACAGGAAGATCACGTCAGTGACTCAACCCACTCAAGTGACGCACCCCTCTTAGGGGACGGCATGGGAAAGCACCAGTAAGCCAGTGAGACTCAGCCCCTGCAAAAAGGGTCAGAGGTAGAGAATCCCAATGGAAAGACAGGAACCGGCCAGGCAGAATCAGCAAGAAGGCGGTTTGTCGCTTCCCAGTGCTCGATCACCTTCGCACCCCTGGGCCAGACTACACTCAATCATAGGACCTACTGAAGAGGTGAGTCTTCAGTAAAGATTTAAAAGTCGAGACCTAGTCAGCGTCTCTCACATGGATAGGCAGACCATTCAATAAAAATGTTGCTCTATAGGAGAAAGTCCTGCCTCTAGCTATTTGCTTAGAAATTCAAGGGACAATAAGGAGGCCTGCGTCTTGTGACCGTAGCGTACGTGTAGGTATGTACAGCAGGACCAAATCGAGAGAGCTAGGTAGGAGCAAGCCCATGCCCAATGTCTTTTGTAGGTTAGCTTAGTAAAACCTTGAAATCAGCCCTAGCCTTAACAGGAAGCCAGAGAGGCTTTAGCACTGGAGTAATATGATACATTTTCTAGCAGCCGTGGTTACGTAGCACTAAGTGAAGTTGATTTGAGTGCTATCCGGGTAGAGAGAGTAGAGCATTGCAGTAGTCTAATCTAGAAGTGACAAAAGCATGGATTAGCTTTTATGCATAATTCTTTGACAAAAAGTTTGAGATTTGCAATGTTACATAGAAGATGGAAAAAAGCTGTCCTTTAAATATTATTGATATGTTCGACAAAGAGAGAGACTCAAAGTAACACAACCACCAAGTAAAACTGTACAACCACATCAAGTTTAATTGTCAGGATCCAACAGAAGATCTCTTTGTTTCTTGGGACCTAGAACAAGCATCTCTGTTATCCGAGTTTAAAAGTAAAAAAATGTGCCGCCATCCACTTCCTTATGTCTGAAACACAGGCTTCCAGGGTAGGCAATTTTGGGGCGTCACCATGTTTCATCGAAAGGTATAGCTGTGTGTCGTCCATGATAGCAATGAAAGTTAACATTGTGTTTCCAAATGACATCACCAAAGAGGTAAACTATATAGTGAAAACAATAGTGGTCCTAAAACAGAACCCGAGGAACACCGAAACTTCCAAATGATTTGTCCAGAGGACAA
>NW_025537007.1:0-39239 GCF_020615455.1 Coregonus clupeaformis
TAGACACATGGCATTTTAATTTCATTCATAGGACATTTGAACAGCATTTAATTATACAAACACAACCATATTTCTTTACACTTAATATATGTTAACAATCTGCACATATGGGGTTTGAACATGCAATGATTGGTTCCCAAGCCAAGTCTTTTATCCTCTGAGCCACCAGGGAAGCACTCTTACAGCTTATTTTTTCAGTATATAGCCATGGCAGTATGGTCAATCAGGAATTCAATGCTTCATTTTTAGCCTTCTTAGACATACAGTAGGGAAAAAAAGTATTTAGTCAGCCACCAATTGTGCAAGTTCTCCCACTTAAAAAGATGAGAGAGGCCTGTAATTTTCATCATAGGTACACGTCAACTATGACAGACAAATTGAGAAAAAAAAATCCAGAAAATCACATTGTAGGATTTTTATGAATTTATTTGCAAATTATGGTGGAAAATAAGTATTTGGTCACCTACAAACTAGCAAGATTTCTGGCTCTCACAGACCTGTAACTTCTTCTTTAAGAGGCTCCTCTATCCTCCACTCGTTACCTGTATTAATGGCACCTGTTTGAACTTGTTATCTGAAAAATAAGACAGGGGGGACCATATCAAGAGCAGTGCAACTGAAGCAAAAATTAGTCTGATGCTAGCAGAAATTTCCAGCGTCGGCCCGTCCATTAGGGCATTAGAGGCAGTGCCCCACTTGGATTGTTTTGCCAGCTATTTGCTTTGAGGGGGAACTGCCCCAATGAAATCGCAGGATTTCATAGCATAAATTATAACAGCGCAAAGTAAATGGACCATCCTGGGGTGCTCAAATGTGCGTCCGTTAAGTCAGAACTTCTGGGTCTGCTCTAGTCTGTCACGGATTCTGCCGAGGCTGCTCCTCCTCCTTGCTCGGGCAGGCTTCAGCGTTCGTCGTCCCCGGAGTACTAGCTACTGCCGTTCGATGTTATCGGTGTTTGTTTAGTTTTGTCTGTATTGTTTACACCTGTTCGTCATTATGTTAATTGTTTCCCTTATAATTACCCCTGTCTCTCATCTGTAATTTATGTGTGATTGTTTTCCCCTTCACGGTTGTCTATTTTGTGAGCGGGTTATTTCCTCCCTGCGTGGAGTTATTTTCTGTGTCCTTTTGGATCCTTTTCGTATTAAAAGTACGTATCCGAGAGTTCTGTGTCCTGCGCCTGACTTCGTTTACCGCATCTCACAGACAGTCATGACAGAATCACACACCTTACCATGGAGTCAGCAGGAGCGACGGCACCGACTGGATCACTCGAGGAGCGCGTCCTACAACAGGCAGCGATGCTCCAAAATCTTGGTGCCGCTATGAATAACGTTATGAACACTTTGGGACGATGGGAGAGAGGAGGGTTTGCCCACACCTCCTCCAACGGATACCACCACCATCGGCTACTCCTATCGTCTCACATCCGGAGTCCAGTGGGATTCGGCTCTCGCTCCCGAGGGCTTATGATGGCACCGCAGCCGGGTGTCAGGGTTTCCTGCTCAGGTGGAACTTTACCTGGCAACCATTCACCCGGCACCCTCGGGATACGAGAGCGTGTCCGCCCTCATCTCCTGTCTGTCCGGCAAGGCACTGGAGTGGGCCAACGCCGAGTGGGGAGGGATAGCGCCTGCTACTGTGAACTATGCGGAGTTCACCCGCCGCTTCAGGGCAGTGTTCGATCATCCCCCGGAGGGGAAGGCGACGGGTGAGCGTCTATTCCACCTCAGACAGGGGAGGAGGAGCGCGCAGGAATTCGCACTGGACTTCCGGACTGTGGCTGCCAATTCGGGATGGAATGAGAGGGCCCTCATCGACCACTACAGATGCAGCCTGAGGGAGGACGTTCGTTGAGCGCTGGCCTGCAGGGACACCAACATAAGCTTCGATCAGCTGGTGGACATGTCGATTCGCTTGGATACCCTGTTGGCTACCCACGGACGTCCAGCGGTGGGGCCGTCCATTCCATCCCCCAGCACCTCCGAGCCGAGCCCTATGGAGCTCGGGGGTGCTGGTAGTAGGGAGGCCAGGAAGGAGGCTGTCCCCTCCACCAACTGTGGCCGCCGAGGACACACGGCGGTTCGGTGCTGGTGAGGGTCTCCTCGGATTCAAGGCAGCAGGCAGCGCACTGATGAGTCATTCCTGGTGAGTAAGGTCCCAACTCACCCAGAGCTCTCTGCTGTTCATATGTGTATCCAAGTGATGTTTCCAGAAGTTTATTCTTACTCCCAGCATAAGGCGCTAGTCGATTCAGGCGCAGCTGGGAATTTTATCGATCGCCATTTCTCATATAAGTTAGGGATCCCTATATTACCAGTCGATGTGCCCTTCCCTATCCATGCCCTAGATAGCCGGCCTTTGGGGTCGGGATTGATTAGGGAGGTCACAGCGCCACTGAAGATGAAAACGCAGAAGGGTCATGAGGAGACTATACAGTTGTATTTAATTGACTCTCCTGCATTTCCAGTGGTGTTGGGACTTCCCTGGTTAATATCTCATGACCCCAACATTTCATGGCAACAGAGGGCTCTCAAGGGATGGTCTGATCAGTGTGTGGGGCGGTGTGTAGGTGTTTCCGTAGGGCAACGACGGTGGAGAGTCCGAACCAAATGCCCACAATGCACATTCCTCCTGAGTATGCCGATTTGGCAAGCGCCTTCTGTAAGAAGAAGGCGACTCAATTACCACCTCATCGACAGGGGATTGTGCGGACCTCCAGGTTGGCGCGCGTATCCTCTGTCTCAGGAGGAGACGGCTGCTATGGAGACATACGTCGCCGAATCCTTGAGACAGGGATACATACGGCCTTCCACTTCTCCTCGTCCTCAAGTTTCTTTTTTGTGAAGAAGAAGGATGCGGGTTTACGCCCGTGTATTGATTACCGTGGTCTCAATCAGATCACTAATAAATACAGCTATCCTCTCCCTCTGATTGCTAGTATGACGGAGTCATTACACGGGGCGCGCTTCTTCACAAAATTGGATTTCAGGAGCGCTTACAACCTGGTGCGCATTCGGGAGGGAGATGAGTGGAAAACAGCCTTCAGTACCACCTCGGGTCACTATGAGTACCTCGTCATGCCATACGGTCTAATGAATGCTCCTTCAGTCTTCCAATCATTTGTAGACGAGATTTTCCGGGATTTGCATGGACAGGGGGTAGTGGTGTATATTGATGACATTCTGATATACTCCGCTACACGTACCGAGCATGTGTCCCTGGTACGTAGGGTGCTGGGTAGACTGTTGGAGCATGATCTGTATGTGAAGGCGGAGAAATGTCTGTTTTTCCAAGAGTCCATCTCCTTCCTGGGACACCGGTTGTCTGCGTCAGGGGTGGAGATGGAGATTGACCGCGTTTCAACCGTGCGTAATTGGCAGACTCCAACTACAGTAAAGGAGGTGCAGCGGTTTTTGGGTTTTTCCAATTACTACCGGAGGTTTATCCGGGGTTTTGGACAGGTAGCGGCTCCCATTACCTCCCTGCTAAAGGGGGGCCCGGTGCGTTTGCAGTGGTCGGCTGAGGCGGACAGGGCGTTTAGTCATTTGAAGGACCTGTTCACCTCAGCTCCGGTGCTGGCACATCCGGATCCCTCTTTGGCGTTCCAAGTCGAGGTGGATGCGTCCGAGGCGGGGATCGGTGCTATACTGTCTCAGCGCTCGGGCACGCCTCCAAAACTCCACCCCTGTGCTTTCTATTCTAAGAAGCTCAGTCCGGCGGAGCGCAATTATGACGTGGGGGACAGGGAGCTGCTAGCTGTGGTCCAGGCCCTGAAGGTGTGGAGACATTGGCTTGAGGGGGCTAACCACCCTTTTCTCATTCTGACTGACCATCGTAACCTGGAGTACATCCGGGCAGCGAAGAGACTGAACCCTCGTCAGGCTAGGTGGGCCATGTTTCTGGCCCGGTTTGTCTTTAAGATCACGTATATCCCGGGTCACAGAACGTTAAGGCAGACGCCCTGTCCCGACGATATGACACAGAGGAGAGGTCCATTGAGCCCACTCCCATACTACCGGAGTCTTGTCTCGTGGCACCGGTGGTGTGGGAGGTCGACACGGAAATCGAGCGGGCATTACGTACCGACCCTTCTCCCCCAGAGTGTCCAGGGGGACGGAGGTACGTGCCGCTCGAGGTCCGTGACCGACTGATTTATTGGGCTCACACGTCACCCTCCTCTGGTCATCCTGGTATTGGTCGGACAGTGCACTGTCTTAGCGGGAAGTACTGGTGGCCCACCTTAGCTAAGGACGTGAGAGTTTACATTTCTTCCTGTTCGGTGTGCGCCCAGTGTAAGGCGCCTAGACACCTGCCCAGGGGGAAGTGACAACCTCTCCCCGTTCCACAATGGCCGTGGTCTCACCTGTCGGTGGATTTTGTCACGGACTTTCCCCCCTCCCAGGGTAATACCACGATCTTGGTCGTTGTGGATCGGTTTTCTAAGGCCTGCCGTCTCATCCCTATGCCAGGTCTTCCTACAGGCCTACAAACGGCCGAAGCCCTGTTTACTCATGTTTTCCGGCACTAGGGGGTGCCTGAGGATATAGTGTCTGATCGGGGTCCCCAGTTCACCTCTAGAGTGTGGAGGCGTTTATGGAACGTTTGGGGGTCTCGATCAGCCTTACCTCGGGTTTTCACCCTGAGAGTAATGGGCAGGTGGAGAGAGTAAACCAAGATGTGGGTAGGTTTCTGAGGTCCTACTGCCAGGACCGGCAGGAGGAGTGGTCGGGGTATATTCCCTGGACAGAGATAGCCCAAAACTCACTCCGCCACTCCTCCACTAATCTCACTCCTTTCCAGTGTGTGTTGGGCTATCAGCCGGTTCTGGCACCCTGGCATCAGAGCCAGATCGAGGCTCCTGCGGTGGATGAATGGTTTCGGCGCTCGGAGGAGACATGGAACGCTGCGCACGTCCATCAGACGGCAAAAGGCGAGCGCCGATCGCCACCGCAGTGAGGGTCCGGTTTATGCACCGGGAGATCGGGTCTGGCTCTCGACCAGAAACCTGCCCCTTCACCTGCCCTGCCGGAAGCTGGACCGGCGGTTTGTGGGGCCATTTAAAGTCCTGAGGAGATTGAACAAGGTATGTTATAGGTTACAGCTGCCTGTTAATTATCGCATTAACCCCTCGTTCCATGTGTCTCTCCTCAGGCCGGTGGTAGCTGGTCCACTCCAGGAGAATGAGGTACGAGAGGCCCCTCCGCCCCCACTAGACATCGAAGGGGCTCCGGCGTACTCAGTCCGTTCCATCGTGGATTCGAGGCGTCGGATGGGGGGTCTACAGTATCTTGTGGAGTGGGAGGGGTACGGTCCGGAGGAACGGTGCTGGGTCCTTAGGAGGGACATCCTAGATCCCTCCCTGTTGACAGAGTTCCACCGGAGTCACCCAACTCGCCCTGCTCCGCGTCCTCCTGGCCATCCCCGAGGCCGGGGTCGGCGCACGGCTGGTACCGTGCGTCAAGGTGGGGGGGTACTGTCACGGATTCTGCCGAGGCTGCTCCTCCTCCTTGCTCGGGCAGGCTTCGGCGTTCGTCGTCCCCGGAGTACTAGCTACTGCCGTTCGATGTTATCGGTGTTTGTTTAGTTTTGTCTGTATTGTTTACACCTGTTCGTCATTATGTTAATTGTTTCCCTTATAATTACCCCTGTCTCTCATCTGTACTTTGTGTGTGATTGTTTTCCCCTTCACGGTTGTCTATTTTGTGAGCGGGTTATTTCCTCCCTGCGTGGAGTTATTTTCTGTGTCCTTTTGGATCCTTTTCATATTAAAAGTACGTATCCGAGAGTTCTGTGTCTTGCGCCTGACTTCGTTTACCGCATCTCACAGACAGTCGTGACATAGTCTCCATCCCGATGAGTCTCACATGCCAGACGGCTTACTTCTGCATGTGAGACTAGATGAGGTACAGATTGCGCCAAAGCAAAAAGCTAATTGTAGTTAACTTATAAATAAATTATCATAACAGTCATGGGAGCCTGGGACCTGATAAACCGGACATTTACATCCAACAAGAGTCAAAGGACAGAGGGATACACTAGCTAGAACCTTCTCATTGCGGATCTGGTAGGACAAAAAAGCATGACTGTGGCTGGCCAATTTTATTGTTTTCCCCCACAGTGTTCATCAGGTTTTACTGTAGGTGACAGGGAGACATGTTGTGTGGACTAAAATAACATAAAACCGGGTGTATCACAAGTATGATCAAATTAATTAGCCAGCTACAGTAATTTTGAGAAACATTGAGAAATACACTACCGATCAAAAGTGTTAGAACACCTACTCATTAAAGAGTTTTTTTCTTTATTTTAACTATTTTCTACATTGTAGAATAATAGTGAAGACATCAAAAACGATGAAATAACACATATGGAATCATGTAGTAACCAAAAAAGTGTTAAACAAATCAAAATATATTTTATATTTGAGATTCTTCAAATACCCACCCTTTGCCTTGATGACAGCTTTGCACACTCTTGGCATCTAAAACCTTTGACCGTAGTGTAGTTCGAATCGATGTCTTGCTCAAATTAACCAGTTATCTACCTTTGATAAGCAACTAGCTAGCTAGCTATATCTAGCTGGTAGCGTGCCAGTTAGTTAGCTCCCATACCAATTTCAAGTCTTTCTAAACTCATATCTGACTCGGAAATATTAAGTTATTTCACAATAAAAGTTAAATGGATAACGCATCATGCTTTGTGACATGATGTTAGCTAGCTATCCCCAGTTAGATAATGTGTTTTCACTTATTGCATCTGCATGCTTGTTGTGTTCTCCCTGGTGCACTCATTCCTTCCCTGGTTTCCACTAGTTAAATCAAATCAAATCAAATTTTATTGGTCACATGCGCCGAATACAACAGGTGCAGACATTACAGTGAAATGCTTACTTACAGCCCTTAACCAACAGTGCATTTATTTTTTACAAAAAAAGTTAAAATAAAACAACAACAAAAAAAGTGTTGAGAAAGAAAGAGCAGAAGTAAAATAAAATAACAGTAGGGAGGCTATATATACAGGGGGGTACCGGTGCAGAGTCAATGTGCGGGGGCACCGGCTAGTTGAGATAGTTGAAGTAATATGTACATGTGGGTAGAGTTAAAGTGACTATGCATAAATAATTAACAGAGTAGCAGCAGCGTAAAAGGATGGGGTGGGGGGGGCAGTGCAAATAGTCCGGGTAGCCATGATTAGCTGTTCAGGAGTCTTATGGCTTGGGGGTAGAAGCTGTTGAGAAGTCTTTTGGACCTAGACTTGGCACTTCGGTACCTATGACTAGGGTGGCTGGAGTCTTTGACAATTTTGAGGGCCTTCCTCTGACACCGCCTGGTATAGAGGTCCTGGATGGCAGGAAGCTTGGCCCCAGTGATGTACTGGGCCGTACGCACTACCCTCTGTAGTGCCTTGCGGTCGGAGGCCAAGCAGTTGCCATACCAGGCGGTGATGCAACCAGTCAGGATGCTCTCGATGGTGCAGCTGTAGAAGTTTTGAGGATCTGAGGACCCATGCCAAATCTTTTTCAGTCTCCTAAGGGGAATAGGCTTTGTCGTGCCCTCTTCACGACTGTCTTGGTGTGTTTGGACCATGATAGTTCGTTGGTGATGTGGACACCAAGGAACTTGAAGCTCTCAACCTGTTCCACTACAGCCCCGTCGATGAGAATGGGGGGTGTGCTCAGTCCTCTTTTTTTCCTGTAGTCCACAATCATCTCCTTTGTCTTGGTCACGTTGAGGGAGAGGTTGTTGTCCTGGCACCACACGGCCAGGTCTCTGACCTCCTCCCTATAGGCTGTCTCATCGTTGTCGGTGATCAGGCCTACCACTGTTGTGTCGTCGGCAAACTTAATGATGGTGTTGGAGTCGTGCCTGGCCATGCAGTCATGGGTGAACAGAGAGTACAGGAGGGGACTGAGCACGCACCCCTGAGGGGCCCCCGTGTTGAGGATCAGTGTGGCAGATGTGTTCTTACCTACCCTTACCACCTGGGGCGGCCCGTCAGGAAGTCCAGGATCCAGTTGCAGAGGGAGGTGTTTAGTCCCAGGATCCTTAGCTTAGTGATGAGCTTAGAGGGCACTATGGTGTTGAATGCTGAGCTGTAGTCAATGAATAGCATTCTCACATAGGTGTTCCTCTTGTCCAGGTGGGAAAGGGCAGTGTGGAGTGCAATAGAGATTGCGTCATCTGTGGATCTGTTGGGGCGGTATGCAAATTGGAGTGGGTCTAGGGTTTCTGGGATAATGCTGTTGATGTGAGCCATGACCAGCCTTTCAAAGCACTTCATGGCTACAGACGTCAGTGCTACGGGTCGGTAGTCATTTAGGCAGGTTATCTTAGAGTCCTTGGGCACGGGGACTATGGTGGTCTGCTTGAAACATGTTGGTATTACAGACTCAGTCAGGGACATGTTGAAAATGTCAGTGAAGACACTTGCCAGTTGGTCAGCACATGCTCGGAGTACACGTCCTGGTAATCCGTCTGGCCCTGCGGCCTTGTGAATGTTGACCTGCTTAAAAGTCTTACTCACATCGGCTACGGAGAGCGTGATCACATAGTCATCCGGAACAGCTGGTGCTCTCATGCATGCTTCAGTGTTGCTTGCCTCGAAGCGAGCATAGATGTAACGATCCCGGCAGTCTGAGTCGGGATCTCCAGTTTCCCGAGGGTTCGGGAACGCTCCCTGCCTGCTTGATTCCCGCACCTGCATCCCATCAGCAATCTACACACCTGGTCCTGATCATCACCCTTCATAGGCTCTGTCCTAAGATCCAGTTCCTGCCGGATCGTTAGCCATATACAGTATGTTTTGCCCGCGTATCAGCCTCAGAGTACTAGCGTTAGTTTTGTTGTTTTTTGCACCTTGTTGACCTGCCTTGTACTTTACCTCCGTTTGTTCTGTCTACAGTATTCTCCCGGAACCTTCACCCAACCCCTGCCGTGCCATCAGTTCATCTGCCACTTCGCCTCCACCGACTCATCTCGCCACCCGCTCCGTCTCCTGGATTATCCTGCACCTTTTTTTGAATATGTAAATAAACACTCACCGTCGTTCAACTCTCCTTGTCCTGGTCTGCTTCTGGGTTCTGTCTTAGCAACTCGTGACAGAACGATCCGCCATTAATGAACCCAGCGGATCTGGACTCTGTTCGCCATGCCATTTCCCATCAGGAGAAGATGTTGGGACAACATAGCACGGCACTACAGGAGATCGCGTTGTCAGTTCGGAACCTTTCTACCGGTCTGACGGAGGTCCAGAACCAACGCGAAGTTTCCGGTGGAGGATCCACTAACGGTTTCACCCATCTCGCCTGCCGCTTCTGAAGCTGTGTCCTTCCGTGAGCCCAAGGTTCCGACGCCGGATAAATATGAGGGGGAGCTGGGAAGATGCCGTTCCTTCCTTATGCAGTGTGGATTAGTGTTCGATCTACAGCCCTACTCTTATGCCACAGACAAGGCTAGGATAGCCTTTGTGATTGAGTTGCTGCGTGGTCGAGCGCTGGAGTGGGCTTCAGCCGTTTGGGAACGACAGGATCCCTGCATGGCTTCATACCAGGGGTTCACGGCCGAGATGAGGAAGCTTTTCGACCATTCCGTCCGAGGGAGGGACGCAGCTAGGCGCCTGTTTTCGCTTCGCCAAGGAACTCGCTAGCGTGGCCGACTTCGTGATCGAGTTCAAGACGTTGGCTGTGGAGAGTGGGTGGAATGAGGAGTCTCTGCAAGCGGCTTTTACCAGGGTCTGTCGGAGCAGCTCAAGGATGAGTTGATCTCCTATCCGGAGCCTAGTGACCTGGACAGCTTGGTAGCCTTGTCTATTCGGGTGGATAATCGAGTCCGAGAGCGAAGGAGGGAGAAGCAATGGGGTCCGTCCAATCGATCAGCTTCTCAGTTCCCAGTCGGGTCGGGTGGTGGACCAGAACACGTCGATCATTCTCCACCACAAAGGATTAGTAGAGAGGTTCTCTCTCCCGATTCTGAACCCATGCAAGTGGGGCGGCACGGAGTTAACCAAGGAGGAGCGTCAACATAGACGTAAGACCAACTGTTGCCTCTACTGTGGTAGCTCGGGACATTACATCTCCACTTGTTCCCGGCGGTCGTCAAACTGCCCGGCTCGCTAAAGTTGGGAGGACTTTTAGCGAGCCAGTTTCAACCTCTCAGTACCTCTGTCAGACCCGTTTCCCGGCTACCCTTGTGAACAGGAATCAGAGCTTAGCGATTAACGCTTTTGTCGATTCAGGTGCCGATGGAAGCTTTCTTGATGCCGAGGTTGGTGGAACAGCTGGGGCTTTCCAAGGAGCAATTGCCCGAAGCCATTGAGGCGACCACTCTGAACGGCAGTAGTCTGGCACGTATCACGATGAGGACTGAACCGGTTAAGATGCTGTTGTCGGGGAATCATTCGGAGATGATTTCATTCTTCATTCTGCCGTCTTCCCATGTTCCTCTGGTCCTTGGATACCCCTGGCTGAAGGAACACAATCCCACGTTCGATTGGGTGACGGGCAAGGTAACGAGTTGGAGCCTGGATTGTCATGCTAACTGTCTCAAGACTGCCTGTCCCCATTCGGTTCCCAGTCAGGTGGTTGAGGCTAAACCCCCAGATTTGTCCCTGGTCCCCGAGACATATCACGATTTGGGGAAGTGTTCAGTAAGCAGAAGGCTCTGTCACTCCCTCCCCACCGACCTTATGATTGTGCCATCAACCTGTTCCCTGGAGCTGTCTACCCCAAGGGAAGGTTATACAGTATCTCCCGACCTGAACGTGAGGCTTTGGAGACCTACATCAAGGAGTCCCTAGCGGCTGGCCTCGTTCGTCCCTCGTCATCACCCCCTGGGGGCAGGATTCTTCTTTGTGGGTAAGAAGGATGGCTCTCTTCGACCGTGTATTGATTATCGGGGTTGAATGACATCACGGTCAAGAACAAGTATCCCCTGCCATTGATGAGTTCTGCCTTCGACTCCTTACAGGGTGCTACGGTGTTCACCAAGCTAGACCTACGCAATGCGTATCACATGGTCCGGATCAGAGAGGGAGACGAGTGGTTGACGGGTTTCAATACACCGATGGGTCACTTCGAGTATCAGGTGATGCCGTTTGGACTGACCAATGCTCCAGCGGTATTCCAGAGTATGGTGAAACGACGTCCTGAGAGATATGATCGGTCTCTTTGTGTTTGTGTATCTGGATGACATTCTGATCTTCTCGAAGGAACCTTCCGACCACGTCCAGCATGTCCGGCAGGTTCTGCAGCGATTGTTGGAGAATCGCCTGTTCGTGAAGGCCGAGAAGTGCGAGTTTCACGCCCACACAACATCCTTTCTCGGGTACATCATCTCCAGGGGAGAGATTAGGATGGACCAGGAGAAGGTTAGAGCGGTTCTGGAATGGGCCCAGCCCGGTACGAGATTGCAGCTCCAGAGATTTTTTGGGGTTTGCGAATTTCTACCGCAGATTCATCCGGGATTACAGCCGTGTGGCCGCTCCGTTAACTGCCTTGACTTCCAGTATCAGGAGCTTCAAGTGGAATCCGGAGGCGGATCGAGCGTTTCTGGATTTGAAGAGGCGATTCACCAACGCACCGATTCTCTCTCAACCGGACACGGCCCGTCAGTTCGTCGTTGAAGTGGAACGCGTCTGATGTGGGAGTTGGCGCCATCCTGTCGCAGCGATGCTCCACGGACAGTAAACTCCATCCCTGCGCCTACTACTCTCGTCGCCTTTCGCCTGCGGAGAGGAATTACGATGTGGGTAACCGGGAGCTTCTCGCGGTGAAACTTGCCTTGGAGGAGTGGCGCCACTGGTTGGAGGGGCGGAGCAACCGTTTATTGTCTGGACTGACCACAAGAATCTTGCTTACGTGCAATCGGCTAGACGTCTCAACTCCCGTCAGGCCAGGTGGTCGTTGTTTTTCGGACGATTCAATTTTTCCCTGACGTTCCGACCTGGATCTAAGAACGGCAAGGCGGACGCCTTGTCTCGGATGTTCTCCAAGACGGACGAGAGTGGGTCCAAGACCGAGACAATTCTCCCCCGGAACTGCGTCGTGGGAGCTGTTAGGTGGAAGATTGAGGAGGAGGTGATGGCGGCTCTTCGGACGCAGCCCGGTCCCGGTAACGGTCCACCCGGTCGGTTGTTTGTGCCTGAGTCGGTTCGTCCTGCGGTCCTCAAGTGGTCCCACGCCAGCAAGATGGCTTGTCACCCTGGCGTGGCTCGGACGATGGCGTTTCTTCGCAG
Organism: Coregonus clupeaformis; assembly: GCF_020615455.1. Taxonomy (NCBI): domain Eukaryota; kingdom Metazoa; phylum Chordata; class Actinopteri; order Salmoniformes; family Salmonidae; genus Coregonus; species Coregonus clupeaformis. The sequence goes on from NW_025537007.1 coordinate 12,235, forward strand.
ACGTTTTTGGTGGCCTGCCATGGCCGAGGATACTCGGGGTTATGTTGCTGCCTGTCCAGTGTGTGCGCAGAATAAGAGTACCAATCGGCCCAGCTCTGGACTACTTCACCCCCTTCCTATTCCCCCGGCGACCATGGTCGCACCTGGCCCTGGACTTTGTCACTGGGTTGCCCGCTTCTGAGGGGAACACGGTCGTTCTGACTATCGTGGACAGATTCAGCAAGTTCGCCCACTTTGTGCCTATTGCCAAGCTTCCCTCTGCCTCGGAGACGTCCGAGATCCTGGTTAGGGAGGTTTTCAGGGTCCACGGTTTGCCCAGTGATATCGTTTCCGACCGTGGCCCTCAGTTTACCTCTGCTGTCTGGAAGTCCTTCTGTTTGGCCATTGGAGCTACAGTCAGCCTCACATCTGGGTTTCACCCCCAATCTAATGGTCAGGCGGAGAGAGCCAACCAGAAGATGGAATCCACGCTACGCTGCCTGGCCTCTTCCAACCCCACCTCCTGGGTCTCTCAGTTGCCTTGGGTTGAGTATGCCCACAATACTCTCCCCTACATCTGCCACTGGGATGTCTCCCTTCCAGTGCCTGTATGGCTACCAACCTCCCTTGTTCCCTTCTCAGGAGAGGGAGCTCTCAGTGCCTTCTGTTCAGGCCCATATTCGTCGTTGCCACCGGACCTGGCATCGGGCCAGAAAGGCACTCCTTAGAGTTTCGGACCGGTATCAGCTCCAGGCGAATCGTCGCCGGATCCCCGCTCCCACCTACACCATCGGAGATAGGGTCTGGTTGGCCACACGGGATCTTCCTTTACGGACTGAGTCTAGGAAGTTGTTACCGAAGTTCATTGGTCCGTTTGTGGTGGAGAAGGTGATCAATCCGGTGGCAGTTCGACTCAAACTCCCGAGGACGCTCAGAGTCCATCCCACCTTTCATGTCTCCTGCCTCAAGCCTGTTTTCCTCAGTCCTCTGTTGCCTCCTCCGCCTCCTCCTCCTCCTCCTCGGATGATCGGAGGTGGTCCTGCCTACACGGTGCGACGCATCATGGATTCCAGACGGCGGGGCCGGGGTTTCCAGTATCTCGTGGACTGGGAGGGGTATGGTCCTGAAGAGAGGAGTTGGATTCCGCGAGCGTCAGATCCTAGATGCTGACCTCATCAGTGACTTCTACCGCCTCCATCCTGGCGCTCCGGGGAGTCCGCCCGGTGGCGTTCGGTCGGAGGGGGGTACTGTAACGATCCCGGCAGTCTGAGTCGGGATCTCCAGTTTCCCGAGGGTTCGGGAACGCTCCCTGCCTGCTTGATTCCCGCACCTGCATCCCATCAGCAATCTACACACCTGGTCCTGATCATCACCCTTCATAGGCTCTGTCCTAAGATCCAGTTCCTGCCGGATCGTTAGCCATATACAGTATGTTTTGCCCGCGTATCAGCCTCAGAGTACTAGCGTTAGTTTTGTTGTTTTTTGCACCTTGTTGACCTGCCTTGTACTTACCTCCGTTTGTTCTGTCTACAGTATTCTCCCGGAACCTTCACCCAACCCCTGCCGTGCCATCAGTTCATCTGCCACTTCGCCTCCACCGACTCATCTCCGCCACCCGCTCCGTCTCCTGGATTATCCTGCACCTTTTTTGAATATGTAAATAAACACTCACCGTCGTTCAACTCTCCTTGTCCTGGTCTGCTTCTGGGTTCTGTCTTAGCAACTCGTGACAATAGAAGTGGTTTAGCTCGTCTGGTAGGCTTGTGTCACTGGGCAGCTCGCGGCTGTGCTTCCCTTTGTAGTCTGTAATAGTTTTCAAGCCCTGCCACATCCGACGAGCGTCAGAGCCAGTGTAGTACGATTCAATCTTAGCCCTGTATTGACTCTTTGCCTGTTTGATGGTTCGTCGGAGGGCATAGCGGGATTTCTTATAAGCGTCCGGGTTAGAGTCCCGTTCCTTGAAAGCGGCAGCTCTACCCTTTAGCTCAGTGCGGATGTTTCCTGTAATCCATGGCTTCTGGTTGGGGTATGTACGTACGGTCACTGTGGGGACGACATCATCGATGCACTTATTGATGAAGCCAGTGACTGATGTGGTGTACTCCTCAATGCTGTCTGAAGAATCCCGAACATGTTCCAGTCTGTGCTAGCAAAACAGTCCTGTAGCTTAGCATCTGCGTCATCTGACCACTTTTTTATTAACCGAGTCACTGGTGCTTCCTGCTTTAGTTTTTGCTTATAAGCAGGAATCAGGAGGATAGAGTTATGGTCAGATTTGCCAAATGGAGGGCGAGGGAGAGCTTTGAATGCGTCTCTGTGTGTGGAGTAAAGGTGGTCTAGAGTTTTTTTTCCTCTGGTTGCACATTTAACATGCTGGTAGAAATTAGGTAGAACGGATTTAAGTTTCCCTGCATTAAAGTCCCCGGCCACTAGGAGCGCTGCATCTGGATGAGCGTTTTCCTGTTGATTTATGGCCTTGTACAACTCATTCAGTGCAATCTTAATACCACAAGAAAAACTCAAAATTGGCTATATAGTAAAAATTTGTGAAAACAAAAATGTGTTTTTTGGTTAAAAAATCCTTAATAGTCCATTGACGCACCCATGTGTCAATCTAATTAACATCATACAAAAATCCCCATAAAAAATCTCTCAATTTAAGCTAGAGATATCTGTTTTTTTGCATGGGCTGTATCTCAGTCCATCACATTCGCCTATGTCGGCATTTCGCATAGGAACCTTCTCATCCTGAAAATCGGTCTTCTCACTAAAATGTCTGTAGCTTCCAAAAGGTTTAGCACACTAACTACACTCTATGGAAAGATGAGACTCTCATGAACACAAGTGTCACGGGACTCGTCTGAAGGTAACCCATACAAATGTATGGGAGTATGGAGGTAGTTTTGTGACAACAAAAATAAGTGGTTAAATATTCCAAAAAACAAAAATATTTCCTGAGCTTTCTTATATCTCCTAGATATAGGACAGACACTTCAAAACCTTATTCCTTATGATTTATTTATCTTGCCATTTATGAATGTGTTATTCAGTGCATTTCAACATTCAACATTTTATCAACATACAGCTCTGGAAGAAATTAAGAAACCACTGCAAAATTATAATTTTCTCTGGTTTTACTATTTATAGGTATGTGTTTGGGTAAAAATAACATTTTTGTTTTATTCTATAAACAACTGACAACATTTCTCCCAAATTCCAAATAAATTTGGAGCATTTATTTGCAGAAAATGACAACTGGTCAAAATAACAAAAAATGCAGTGTTGTCAAACCTCAAATAATGCAAAGAAAATAAGTTCATGTTCATTTTTAAAGAGTTCAGAAATCAATATTTGGTGGAATAACCCTGATTTTCAATCACAGCTTTCATGCGTCTTGGCATGTTCTCCACCAGTCTTTCACATTGATGTTGGGTGACTTTATGCCACTCCTGGCGCAAAAACTTAAGCAGCTCGGCTTTGTTTGATGGCTTGTGACCATCCATCTTCCTCTTGATCACATTCCAGAAGTTTTCAATGGGGTTCAGGTCTGGAGATGCGGCTGGCCATGACAGGGTCTTGATCTGGTGGTCCTCCATCCACACCTTGATTGACCTGGCTGTGTGGCATGGCACATTGTCCTGCTGGAAAAAACAATCCTCAGAGTTGGGGAACAATGTCAGAGCAAAAGGAAGCAAGTTTTCTTCCAGGACAACCTTGTATGTGGCTTGATTCATGCGTCCTTCACAAAGACAAATCTGCCCGATTCCAGCCTTGCTGAAGGACCCCCAGATCATCACCGATCCTCCACCAAATTTCACAGTGGGTGTGAGACACTGTGGCTTGTAGGCCTCTCCAGGTCTCCAATTAACCATTAGACGACCAGGTGTTGGGCAAAGCTGAAAATTGGACTCATCAGAGAAGATGACCTTACTCCAGCCCTCTACGGTCCAATCCTTATGGTCTTTTGCAAACCTCAGCCTGGCTCTTCTTTGCTTCTCATTGATGAAGGGCTTTTTTCTAGCTTTGCACGACTTCAGCCCTGCCCCTAGGAGCCTGTTTCGAACCGTCCTCGCCGTGCACTTCACCCCAGCTGCCGTTTGCCATTATTTTTGTAGGTCACTTGATGTCATCCTATGGATGTTGAGTGACATTTGAATGAGTTGGCGGTCATCCCGGTCAGTAGAGAGTCGTTTTCACCCTCTGCCGGTCTGTAGCTTTGTTGTCTCCAATGTCTGCTGCTTGAACTTGTTCTTATGAACCGCCGTCATTTAAATTTGAAGGATGGAAGAAACCTGAAGCTCACTGTATCCCTCTGCCAGTAAAGCCAGAATTGAACCCTTCTTTTCCTCACTCAAAACTTTCCTTTTCAACTCTTTTGGCATGGTCAATAGTTATTTTTTGATTACTATTACTTTTGAGGTACTATTAGCACTGTTATTGCCATCCAGCTGGTCCTATTGCAAGAGGATAGTGATGACCACAGTAGTGGTTTTTATGCTTCTCCTCGTTAAATAAGATTTGGTTCAGGTGATCACCTAATCAGTAACTAATTCAGTAGAATGAGGTGTGCCTGTGTTGGAATTCAACAGACACTGGAATGGAATGGCTGTCATACATGTAGAGATGCTGATTCAAGAAAAATTTGCAGTGGTTTCTTAATTTTTTCCAGAGCTGTATATATTTTTTACAACTTTTTATACATACAGGGGTCCTAAAATTACAAATGAAATAGCTTAATGATCCATGGTATGACCATCTTAAATAGATTCCATAAGTTAGCTTAGTAGTGTGGTATAGTGACAACCATTCTCCCTGGTGCACACGTTTGTTTGTGAGCTGGATGCCCATTCTAAATAGTGTGTCACGACTTCCTCCGAAGCTGCCTCCTCTCCTTGTTCGGGCAGGCTTCGGCGTTCATCGTCACCGGCCTTCTAGCCACTGCCGCTCCTCATCTCATCATTCCATTTGTTTTTACTTGTTTATTACACACACCTGGTTCATATCCCCTCATCAGTACCTGTATAAGTGTTCCCTCTGCCCCTTGTCTTTGTGTGTGATTGTTTATTGTGGAGGTTAGATTAGCTCGGGTGGAGCTCTTTGTATTTTGTATCACCGGGATATTCACCTGTGTGCCTTGGTGTTTTCCAGTGCGCCATATTTCCGCACTGGAGTGTTTGACGCATTGCTGCGTATCGCTGTGTTACGGAATAAACATTTTATTCTGTGATATACCCTTCTGAGCCTGACTCATTCTAAATCACTCACCACAGAATCACACACCCGAACATGGAGTCAGCAGGAGAAGAGAACATGCCTGGAGTCGTGGCACGGGTCCGGGAGCATTCTACTATGCTAGCCAGCTTGGGAGAAGCGATGGATCGGCTTCTCCAGGTCATCCAACGCCTGGAGAGGAGAGGACCTGACCCTTCGGGACCAGCTGAGCGACCGGATCCAGCCACCCACACCCCAGCACCCAGAGGGATTCATCTATCCCGACCGAGGGATTATGATGGGACAGCTGCCCGTTGCCATGGATTCCTCCTGCAGCTGGACCTCTACTTCTCAACCATCAGCCAGACTCCATCGGAGTGGGAGAAGGTGTCCGCCCTCGTCTCCTGCCTCTCGGGGAAAGCCCTGGAGTGGGCCAACGTGGTCTGGAGTGAAGGAGGAGCCGCATTGGACAACTACAGGGAGTTCGCTCGCAGTCTTGATCACCCGCCCGAGGTAGAGAGGTGGGCGAGCGGCTGGACCAACTGAGGCAGGGGACGAGGACCGTGCAGGACTTTGCCCTGGAGTTTCGTACTCTAGCGGCTGGGTCCGGGTGGAACGAGCGGGCCCTCATCGACAGCTTCCGGTGCAGCCTGCGAGAGGACGTCCGAAGGGAGCTAGCCTGCCGGGATACCATGTTGACTTTCGACAAGCTGGTGGACATGGCCATCCGGTTGGACAACCTGCTAGCTGCATGAGGACGTCCTGGAAGGGGCCTGCCTGTTCCACTCCCCTCAACCCGGATTCAGTTCCGATGGAGCTGGGTGGTGCAGCGATCCGGGGTCGGGAGGCAGCAGGCAGGGCACTCCCGCGTCACCCGAGGTAGCGCAAACCCATACTTGTTCAGAGCCTCTGCTGCGCACTGAACCATACAGTCACCTTCCCTGATTACACAGTAGTTTCCAAGTGTAAGGCGCTGGTTGATTCAGGCGCAGCTGGGAACTTTATGGACAGGTCGTTAGCTCATAGTCTAGGTATTAAGTTGTTTCCCCTATCCATTCCACTGCCCATCAAAGCACTTGAAAGTCAACCATTAGGGTCAGGGTTCGTTAGGGAGGTTACAGCACCAGTCACGATGGTTACGCAAGAGACCCATAGATAGCAAGTCACCTTTTTTATTATTTTGTCTCCTGATTTCCCTGTTGTGTTGGGTTCCCTGGTTAGCACTACACAACCCCACCTTTTCATGGCCGCAGAAGGTTCAGGGTAGGTGTCTAGCTGTTTCCGTTGGTGCAACCACGGTGGAAAGTCCAGACACTACCTCCACCGTGCGCATTCCCCCACAAATACCTCGATTTGGCACATGCGTTTTCCAAAATGCAGGCAACCAAATTACCACCTCATCGGGCATGGGATTGTGCAATAAACCTCCCGGGTGACGCTATGTCTCCCAGGAGTCATGTATATCCCCTGTCGCAGGCTGAAACGGAGGCGATGGAGACATACGTCTACAAGTCCCTGCGCCAGGGGGTTCATACGTCCCCCACTTTGCCCGCCTACTCAAGTTTCTTTTTTTGCGAAGAAGAAAGACGGAGGTCTGCGCCCTTGCATTGATTACCGAGCAGTGAACAAGGGGGACAATTCGTTATAGTTATCCTCTACCCCTCATTCCATCTGTAATCGAAGTCAATGCATGGGGCGCTCTTCTTCACAAAAAATTAGAACTCCGGAGTGCGTACAACCTGATGCGTGTCCGAGAAGGGGACGAGTGGAAGACAGCATTCAGCACAACCACGGGCATTACGAATACCTGGTGATGCCGTACGGTTTGATGAATGCTCCATCAGTCTTCCAGTCCTTTGTGAACGAGGTGTTTCGGGACATGCTTGGTTGCGGTGTAGTGGTCTACATCGATGACATTCTGGTGTATTCCGCTACGCGTGCCGAGCAGGTGTCTCTGGTTTGCAAAGTGCTGGGCCGACTGTTGGAACATGACCTTTATGCCAAGGCAGAAAAGTGTCTGTTTTTCCAACAGTCCGTCTCCTTCCACCGATACCGCATTACCACCTCAGGTGTGGAGATGGAAAGATATCGCATTTCAGTTGTGCGTAATTGCCCGACTCCAACCACGGTAAAGGAGGTGCAGCGCTTTATTGGCTTTGCCAACTACTATCGGAGGTTTATCCGGGGCTTTGGCAAGGTCGTAGCTCCCATCACTCTCTGTTGAAGGGGTGGGCTGTCCCGGCCGGCTGGTCTGCTGAGGCTGACAGGGCTTTCAGTAACCTGAGGGCTCTGTTCACCTCAGTTCGGTACTGGTCCATCCCGATCCATCATTACCGTTCATAGTGGAGGTGGATGCATCCGGAGGTAGGGATAGGCGCTGTCCTATCTCAACACTTGGGCATGCCACCCAAGCTCCGCCCCATGCCTTCTTCTCCAAGAAGCTCAGCCCCCGCGGAGCAGAACTACAAAGTTGGTGATCGGGAGCTGTTAGCTGTTGTTAGAGCCCTGACCGTGTGGAGGCACTGGCTCGAGGCGGGCGAAACACCCTTTCCTCGTCTGGACTGACCACCGTAACCTGGAGTATATCCGGTCAGCGAGGAGGCTGAACCTCGCCAGGCCAGGTGGGCCCTGTTCTTCACCCGGTTTGATTTTTACACTGTCCTACATACAGGGTTCAAAGAATGTGAAGGCAGACGCACTGTCACAGCTGTACGACACAGAGGAGAGGCCCATAGAAAACACCCCCATACTCCCGGCCTCCTGCATTGTGGCGCCGGTAGTATGGGCGGTGGACGAGACATAGAGCGGGCGTTATGCACAGAGCCATCTCCACCTCAGTGCCCAGCTGGGCTGCGGTACGTGCCGTCTCTTGTCCGTGACCGTCTGATCTATTGGGCACACATGTCCCCCTCTGGTCACCCAGGTATCGGCCGTACAGTGAGCTGCCTGACCGGAAAGTACTGGTGGCCTACCTTGGCTAAGGACGTGAGGGTGTATGTCTCCTCCTGCTCCGTGGGCTCCCAGAGTAAGGCAACTAGGCACCTCCCAACAGGTAAGTTACATCCCTTACCAGTTCCACAATGGCCATGGTCCAACTTGTTTATTGATTTTCTCACTGATCTTCCCCTCTCTCAGGGTAACACCACCATCCTGGTCGTTGTGGACTGCTTTTCGAAAGCCTGCCGCCTCCTTCCCATGGCCCTGCAGACTGCGGAGGCCCTGTTTACTCACGTCTTCCGGCACTATGGGGTGACAGAGGACATAGTGTCGGACCCGGGGTCCCCAGTTTACATCCAGGGTCTGGAAGGCGTTCATGGAACGTCTGGGGATCTCCGGTCAGCCTGACCTCTGGGTTTCACCCCCGAGTCTAATGGGCAGGTGGAACGGGGTGAATCAGGATGTGGGTAGATTCCTGCGGTCCTACTGCCAGGACCGGCCAGGGGAGAGGTCGTGATCTTTTTTTTGGGAGGGTAGATTGGCTTTAATATTGCAGATAGATTATAACTTCCATCAATGTAATTGTCTGCATCACTTCCAATCCCCAATATGTTTTTTTCTTCTGCAAATATATATATATATATATATATATATATATATATATATATATATATATATATATATACAGTGAGGGAAAAAGTATTTGATCCCCTGCTGATTTTGTACGTTTGCCCACTGACAAAGAAATGATCAGTCTATAATTTTAATGGTAGGTTTATTTGAACAGTGAGAGACAGAATAACAACAAAAAAATCCAGAAAACGCATGTCAAAAATGTTATAAATTGATTTGCATTTTAATGAGGGAAATAAGTATTTGACCCCTCTCAATCAGAAAGATTTCTGGCTCCCAGGTGTCTTTTATACAGGTACGAGCTGAGATTAGGAGCACACTCTTAAAGGGAGTGCTCCTAATCTCAGTTTGTTACCTGTATAAAAGACACCTGTCCAGAGAAGCAATCAATCAATCAGATTCCAAACTCTCCACCATGGCCAACCAAAGAGCTCTCCAAGGATGTCAGGGACAAGATTGTAGACCTACACAATGCTGGAATGGGCTACAAGACCATCGCCAAGCAGTTTGGTGAGAAGGTGACAACAGTTGGTGCGATTATTCGCAAATGGAAGAAACACAAAATAACTGTCAATCTCCCTCGGCCTGGGGCTCCATGCAAGATCTCACCTCGTGGAGTTGCAATGATCATGAGAATGGTGAGGAATCAGCCCAGAACTACACGGGAGGATCTTGTCAATGATCTCAAGGCAGCTGGGACCATAGTCACCAAGAAAACAATTGGTAACACACTACGCCATGAAGGACTGAAATCCTGCAGCGCCCGCAAGTCCCCCCTGCTCAAGAAAGCACATATACATGCCCGTCTGAAGTTTGCCAATGAACATCAGAATGATTCAGAGGAGAACTGGGTGAAAGTGTTGTGGTCAGATGAGACCAAAATGGAGCTCTTTGGCATCAACTCAACTCGCCGTGTTTGGAGGAGGAGGAATGCTGCCTATGACCCCAAGAACACCATCCCCACCGTCAAACATGGAGTGCTGTGGAAATTCATCACTATACTTTATTAACAATTAAAGATCTTACATCGTTTTTGTTGAATCAAGATTTACTTTATTGAATTTCAATAAAAGGAAGCTGGTCTGCAGAGTAGCCTCTCCCTCCCTCTCTCCATCTTATATAGTGCCCTCCAGACACCCTAGCTTTAAAATCCCTCCCTCTTCAGTTTCCTGCTCTTTTATTGCTCCGCCCACTCCCTTTGTTTATGGTGGCGGCTAAATTTGACTTTCATTCAGTTCAGAATCAATAGTAATACACTCAATCAATTCCTTATCTTGCAAAAACACTCATGTTTAGTTTAAACTGTTCAACCCGGTCACCACTCTTTATCACTTTGTTTGAGGAGAGAGACAAAAGGCCACAGGATTAAGTTCTTGCCTAGTCACAGAAAATGTTAACTATATGTTCATGATTAACTCAGTTTTATCTCATAGTCCACCACAAAATCTCCAACAGGAGGTGGAAACATTATGCTTTGGGGATGTTTTGCTGCTAAGGGGACAGGACAACTTCACCGCATCAAAGGGACGATGGACGGGGCCATGTACCGTCAAATCTTGGGTGAGAACCTCCTTCCCTCAGCCAGGGCATCGAAAATGGGTTGTGGATGGGTATTCCTGCATGACAATGACCCAAAACACACGGCCAAGGCAACAAAGGAGTGGCTCAAGAAGAAGCACATTAAGGTCCTGGAGTGGCCTAGCCAGTCTCCAGACCTTAATCCCATAGAAAATCTGTGGAGGGAGCTGAAGGTTCGAGTTGCCAAACGTCAGCCTCGAAACCTTAATGACTTGGAGAAGATCTGCAAAGAGGAGTGGGACAAAATCCCTCCTGAGATGTGTGTGCAAACCTGGTGGCCAACTACAAGAAACATCTGACCTCTGTGATTGCCAACAAGGGTTTTGCCTCCAAGTACTAAGTCATGTTTTGCAGAGGGGTCAAATGCTTATTTCCCTCATTAAAATGCAAATCAATTTATAACATTTTTGACATGCTTTTTTCTGGATTTTGTTGTTGTTCTTCTGTCTCTCACTGTTCAAATAAACCTACCATTAAAATTATAGACTGATTATTTCTTTGTCAGTGGGCAAACGTACAAAATCAGCAGGGGATCAAATACTTTTTTCCCTCACTGTATATACATACAGTTGAAGTCGGAAGTTTACATACACTTAGGTTGGAGTCATTAAAACTCGTTCTTCAACCACTCCACACATTTCTTGTTAACAAACTATAGTTTTGGCAAGTCGGTTAGGCAATCTACTTTGTGCATGACACAAGTAATTTTTCCAACAATTGTTTACAGACAGATTATTTCACTTATAATTCACTGTATCACAATTCCAGTGGGTCAGAAGTTTACATACACTAAGTTTACTGTGCCTTTAAACAGCTTGGAAAATTCCAGAAAATGATGTCATGGATTTAGAAACTTCTGATAGGCTAATTGACATCATTTGAGTCAATTGGAGGTGTACCTGTGGATGTATTTCAAGGCATACCTTCAAACTCAGTGCCTCTGCTTGACATCATGGGAAAATCTAAAGAAATCAGCCAACACCTCAGAAAAAATTGTAGACCTCCACAAGTCTGGTTCATCCTTGGGAGCAATTTCCAAATGCCTGAAGGTACCACGTTCATCTGTACAAACAATAGTACGCAAGCATAAACACCATGGGACCATGCCACCGTCATACCGTTCAGGAAGGAGGCGCATTCTGTCTCCTAGAGATGAACGTACTTTGGTGCGAAAAGTGCAAATCAATCCCATAACAACAGCAAAGGACCTTGTGAAGATGCTGGAGGAAACAGGTACAAAAGTATCTATATCCACAGTAAAACAAGTCTTATATCGACATAACCTGAAAGGCCGCTCAGAAAGGAAGAAGCCACTGCTCCAAAACTGCCATAAAAAAGCCAGACTACGGTTTGCAACTGCACATGGGGACAAAGATCGTATTTTTTGAGAAATGTCCTCTGGTCTGATGAAACAAAAATAGAACTGTTTGGCCATAATGACCATTGTTATGTTTGGAGGAAAAAGGGGGACGCTTGCAAGCCGAAGTACACCATCCCAACCGTGAAGCACGGGGGTTGTGGCAAAATGGCTTAAGGGCAACAATGTCAAGGTATTGGAGTTGCCATCACAAAGCCCTGACCTCAATCCTATAGAAAATGTGTGGGCAGAACTGAAAAAGCGTGTGCGAGCAAGGAGGCCTACAAACCTGACTCAGTTACACCAGCTCTGTCAGGAGGAATGGGCCAAAATTCACCCAACTAATTGTGGGAAGCTTGTGGAAGGCTACCCAAAACATTTGACCCAAGTTAAACAATTTAAAGGCAATGATACCCAATACTAATTGAGTGTATGTAAACTTCTAACTGTCAGGTGTTGCTGTAGATTGGTGTGGTGTGGAATCAGGCGCAGGACGCAGAAGTTAAGTCCAACAAAGACTTTTAGTAGAGCACACAAAAATACAATCCAAACAGCCCGGAGGCGAGAAAGCGCACACAGGCGTAAACAAACGAGCGCACAAAACATGTGCGAAAATCCTCTCCTAAAATAAACAAGGAGGAAAGCTACAAATAGCGCACCGAAAACGGGTAGCGCAACAACACGACAACGGGAACAATTACACACAACACCTAAACTCACAACAAGGAACTAAATAGGGTGCTTAATGAGACATAACACAAAACAGGTGTGACAAACAGACAAAACCAATCAAACATGAAACACAGAACGGTGGCAGCTAGTACTCCGGAGACGACGACCGCCGAAACCTGCCCGAACAAGGAGGAGGGGCCGCCTCGGCGAAACCGTGACAGTACCCCCCTTGACACGCGGCTCCAGCCGTGCGCGCCCGGCCTCGGGGACGACCAGGAGGATGCGGAGCAGGGCGCGTAGGGATGACCACGATGGAATTCGGTCAGAAGGGGACGGGTCCAGAATGTCCCTCCTCGGCACCCAGCACCGCTCCTCCCGGGCCGTGCACCCTCCCACTCCACGAGATATTGGAGACCCCCATCCGGCGTCTCGAATCCAGGATGGTCCGAACAGTGTACGCCGGAGCCCCCTCGATGTCCAACGGGGGCAGAGGAGTCTCTTCTATCTCAAAGTCCTGGAGTGGACCAGCTACCACCGGCCTGAGGAGAGACACATGGAACGAGGGGTTAATATTCTTGTAATCAATGGGCAGTTGTAACCGGTAACACACCTCGTTCAATCTCCTCAGGACTTTAAAAAGGCCCCCACAAACCGCCGACCCAGCTTCCGGCAGGGCAGGCGGAGGGGCAGGTTTCTGGTTGAGAGCCAGACTCGATCTCCAGGTGCGTACACTGGCCCCTCACTGCGGTGGAGGTCGGGCGCTGCGTCTTCTGTCGACGGATGGCTCGCTGCAGATGGACGTGTGCAGCGTTCCCACGTCTCCTCCGGGCGCCGCACCCACTCATCCACAGCAGGGGCCTCAATCTGGCTCTCATGCCAAGGTGCCAGAACCGGCTGGTACCCTAACACACACTGGAAAGGGGTTAGTTTAGTGGAGGAGTGGCGGAGAGAGTTCTGTGCCATCTCGGCCCAGGGCACATATCTCGCCCACTCCTCCGGCCGGCCCTGACAATATGACCTCAGAAACCTACCCACATCCTGGTTGACTCGTTCGACCTGCCCATTACTCTCCGGGTGGTAACCCGAGGTAAGGCTCACCGAAACCCCAACCGTTCCATAAAGGCTCTCCAGACTCTGGAGGTAAACTGGGGGCCTCGATCAGACACTATATCCTCGGGTACCCGTAATGCCGGAAGACGTGAGTAAATAGAGCCTCAGCGGTCCGTAGGGCAGTAGGAAGACCCGGCATGGGAAGGAGACGACAGGCCTTCGAGAACCGATCCACAACGACCAGGATGGTGGTATTCCCTTGTGAGGAGGGAAGGTCGGTAACAAAATCCACCGAGAGGTGAGACCAGGGTCGTTGTGGAACGGGCAGGGGTTGTAATTTACCCCCTGGGCAAGTGTCTGGGCGCCTTACACTGGGCACACACTGAGCAGGAGGAGACATAAATCCTCACATCCCTGGCTAACGTTGGCCACCAGTACTTTGTACTAAGGCAGTGCACTGTCCGGCCAATACCTGGATGTCCAGAGGAGGGTGACGTGTGAGCCCAATAAATCAGCCGATCCCGGACCTCGAGCGGGACGTACGTCCGACCCACCGGACACTGTGGAGGGCTAGGGTCGGTGCGTAATGCCCGCTCGATCTCCGCATCGACCTCCCATACCACCGGTGCAACCAGACAAGACTCCGGTAGTATGGGGAGTGGGTTCCACGCACCTCTCCTCCGTGTCATACCGCCGAGACAGGGCATCTGCCTTCCCGTTCTGGGACCCAGGGATGTAAGTGATCTTGAACACAAACCGGGCGAGAAACATAGTCCATCGAGCCTGGCGAGGATTCAGTCTCCTAGCTGCCCGAATGTATTCCAGGTTACGGTGGTCAGTCAGAATGAGGAAAGGGTGTTGAGCCCCCTCAAGCCAATGCCTCCACACCTTTAGGGCCTGTACTACGGCTAACAGCTCCCTGTCCCCTACGTCATAATTCCGCTCCGCCGGAGTTTAGGTGGTGTGCCGGACCGTTGTGAAAGAACTGCCCCGATACCGGCCTCAGACGCGTCTACCTCTACTTGGAAGGGTAAAGTGGGATCCGGGTGCGCCAGCACTGGAGCCGAGGTAAACAGGTCCTTCAGTCTCCCAAAAGCCCTGTCCGCCTCAGCCGACCACCGCAAGCGCACAGGACCCCCCTTCAGAAGAGACGTTATGGGAGCTGCCACCTGTCCAAAACCCCCGGATAAACCTCCGGTAGTAATTTGCAAAACCCAAGAACCGCTGCACCTCTTTAACCGTAGTTGGGGTTTGCCAATTACGCACGGCAGACACACGGTCAACCTCTATTCTCACCCCTGACGCAGACAACTGATAACCCAAAAAGGAGACTGACTCCTGAAAGAACAGACATTTCTCGGCTTTGACATACAGGTCATGCTCCAACAATCTCCTCAATACCCTGCGCACCAGGGCTACATGCTCGGCCCAAGTAGAACTGTATACTAGAATATCATCTATGTACACCCACTATCCCTGCGCCTGCATGTCCCGGAAAATCTCATCTACAAAAGATTGGAAGACTGATGGAGCATTCATTAAACCATATGGCATGACGAGATACTGCGTGAATGGCCGGAGGTAGTACTAAATGCTGTCTTCCACTCATCGCCCTCCCTAATGCGCACCAAGTTATATGCGCTCCTGAGGTCCAATTTTGTGAAGAACCGTGCCCCGTGTAAGGACTCCGTCATGGTCGCAATCAGCGGGAGTGGATAACTATATTTCACAGTCACCTGATTGAGACCGCGGTAATCAATACACGGACGCAAACCTCCATCCTTTTTCTTCACAAAAAGAAGCTCGAGGACGCGGGAGAAGTGGAGGGCCGTATGTATCCCTGTCTCAGAGACTCGGCAATGTATGTCTCCATTGCCCCTTTCTCCTCCTGTGACAAAGGATACACATGGCTCCGCGGGAGCGCAGCTCCTGCCTGGAGGTCTATCGCACAATCCCCCTGTCTATGAGGCGGCAACCGTGCCGCTCTAGTCTTACTAAACACGAGTGCCAAATCCTCATACTCAGGCGGAATGTGCAGTGCCGGCATCTGGTTCGGACTCTCCACCGAAGTCGCCCCTACGGAAACACCCAGACATAGCCCCTCACACTGAGCAGACCACCCTTTAAGAGCCTTCTCTCGCCACGAAATCGTAGGATCATGGGTAATCAACCAGGGAAGCCCCAGTACCACCGGATACGCAGGAGAGTCGATCAGATAGAGTTGAATCGTCTCCTCATGACCCCCCTGCGTCTTCATCCTAAGTGGCGCCGTGACCTCCCTAATCAACCCAGATCCCAACGGACGACTATCTAGGGCATGTACAGGGAAAGGCTTATCAACTGGAAGGAGGGGAATCCCTAACTCAACACAGAATTTACGATCTACAAAATTCCCAGCTGCGCCTGAATCGACTAGCGCCTTATGCTGGGAACGAGGTGCAACCTGTGGAAAACAAACAGGTATAGTTATGTGTACGACAGAAAGCTCTGGGTAAGTAGGGCGCCTACTCACCTGGGAGGACTCCCCAATGTGTGACCTGCCGTCTCCCTCACCAGGGGACCCTCCCCAGCACCTAGCCGCGGTGTGCCCTCCGCGGCCACAGTTGGTGCAGGAGACCGCCCCCCTCGGGCTCCTTCTTCTCCCCCTCTAGCGCCAGCACCTCCGAGCTCCATCGGGCTCGGCTCGGAGGCGCTGGAGGGTGGAATGGGCGACCCCCACCTGGGACGTCCGCGGGTCGCGAGCAGGGTGTCCAGCCGAATGGCCATGTCCACCAACTGGTCAAATGATAGTGTAGTATCCCTGCACGCTAACTCTCTGCGGACGTCCTCCCGAAGGCTGCATCTAAAGTGGTCTATGAGGGCCCGCTCATTCCACCCTGCATCTGCAGCTAGAGTCCGGAACTCCAGCGCAAACTCTTGAGCGCTCCTCATCCCCCTGCCGGAGGTAGAATAGACGCTCCCCGCCGCCTTCCCTTCTGGTGGATGGTCGAAGACCGCACGGAAGCGGCGGGAGAACTCCGCATAGGTGACAGTGGCGGCGTCTATTCTCCTCCATTCGGCGTTGGCCCACTCCAACGCCTTGCCGGTGAGACAGGAGATGAGGGCGGAAACGCTCTCGTGTCCCGAGGGCGCCGGGTGTACGGTGGCAAGGTAGAGTTCCACCTGTAACAGGAACCCCTGACACCCGGCAGCGGTGCCGTCGTACGCCCTCGGGAGCGAGAGCCGAATCCCACTGGGTTCCGGTTGTTGGACGGGCGGGCTGACCGATGGTGATGGTGCGGTAGGTGGAGGTGTGGGTACATCGCTGGTCTCCCATCGATGGAGAATGTTCATCACCCGGTCCAGGGCGTGCCCGATCTGGTTAATCCGATCGTCTTGACCACGGGAGACGCTCCTCCATGATGTCGGTGGGTGCTCCTGCTGATTCCATACGATGGTGTGTAATCCTGTCAGGTGTTGCTGTAGATTGGTGTGGTGTGGAATCAGGCGCAGGACGCAGAAGTTAAGTCCAACAAAGACTTTTAGTAGAGCACACAAAAATACAATCCAAACAGCCCGGAGGCGAAAAGCGCACACAGGCGTAAACAAACGAGCGCACAAAACATGTGCGAAAATCCTCTCCTAAAATAAACAAGGAGGAAAGCTACAAATAGCGCACCGAAACGGGTAGCGCAACAACACGACAACGGGAACAATTACACACAACACCTAAACTCACAACAAGGAACTAAATAGGGTGCTTAATGAGACATAACACAAAACAGGTGTGACAAACAGACAAAACCAATCAAACATGAAACATAGAACGGTGGCAGCTAGTACTCCGGAGACGACGACCGCCGAAACCTGCCCGAACAAGGAGGAGGGGCCGCCTCGGCCGAAACCGTGACAGTACCCCCCCCTTGACACGCGGCTCCAGCCGTGCGCCGCCCCCGGCCTCGGGGACGACCAGGAGGATGCGGAGCAGGGCGCGTAGGATGACCACGATGGAATTCGGTCAGAAGGGACGGGTCCAGAATGTCCCTCCTCGGCACCCAGCACCGCTCCTCCGGGCCGTACCCCTCCCACTCCACGAGATATTGGAGACCCCCCATCCGGCGTCTCGAATCCAGGATGGTCCGAACAGTGTACGCCGGAGCCCCCTCGATGTCCAACGGGGCAGAGGAGTCTCTTCTATCTCAAAGTCCTGGAGTGGACCAGCTACCACCGGCCTGAGGAGAGACACATGGAACGAGGGGTTAATATTCTTGTAATCAATGGGCAGTTGTAACCGGTAACACACCTCGTTCAATCTCCTCAGGACTTTAAAAGGCCCCACAAACCGCCGACCCACGCTTCCGGCAGGGCAGGCGGAGGGGCAGGTTTCTGGTTGAGAGCCAGACTCGATCTCCAGGTGCGTACACTGGCCCCTCACTGCGGTGGAGGTCGGCGCTCGTCTTCTGTCGACGGATGGCTCGCTGCAGATGGACGTGTGCAGCGTTCCACGTCTCCTCCGAGCGCCGCACCCACTCATCCACAGCAGGGGCCTCAATCTGGCTCTCATGCCAAGGTGCCAGAACCGGCTGGTACCCTAACACACACTGGAAAGGGGGTTAGTTTAGTGGAGGAGTGGCGGAGAGAGTTCTGTGCCATCTCGGCCCAGGGCACATATCTCGCCCACTCCTCCGGCCGGCCCTGACAATATGACCTCAGAAACCTACCCACATCCTGGTTGACTCGTTCGACCTGCCCATTACTCTCCGGGTGGTAACCCGAGGTAAGGCTCACCGAAACCCCCAACCGTTCCATAAAGGCTCTCCAGACTCTGGAGGTAAACTGGGGGGCCTCGATCAGACACTATATCCTCGGGTACCCCGTAATGCCGGAAGACGTGAGTAAATAGAGCCTCAGCGGTCCGTAGGGGCAGTAGGAAGACCCGGCATGGGAAGGAGACGACAGGCCTTCGAGAACCGATCCACAACGACCAGGATGGTGGTATTCCCTTGTGAGGAGGGAAGGTCGGTAACAAAATCCACCGAGAGGTGAGACCAGGGTCGTTGTGGAACGGGCAGGGGTTGTAATTTACCCCTGGGCAAGTGTCTGGGCGCCTTACACTGGGCACACACTGAGCAGGAGGAGACATAAATCCTCACATCCCTGGCTAACGTTGGCCACCAGTACTTTGTACTAAGGCAGTGCACTGTCCGGCCAATACCTGGATGTCCAGAGGAGGGTGACGTGTGAGCCCAATAAATCAGCCGATCCCCGGACCTCGAAGCGGGACGTACGTCCGACCCACCGGACACTGTGGAGGGCTAGGGTCGGTGCGTAATGCCCGCTCGATCTCCGCATCGACCTCCCATACCACCGGTGCAACCAGACAAGACTCCGGTAGTATGGGGAGTGGGTTCCACGCACCTCTCCTCCGTGTCATACCGCCGAGACAGGGCATCTGCCTTCCCGTTCTGGGACCCAGGGATGTAAGTGATCTTGAACACAAACCGGGCGAGAAACATAGTCCATCGAGCCTGGCGAGGATTCAGTCTCCTAGCTGCCCGAATGTATTCCAGGTTACGGTGGTCAGTCAGAATGAGGAAAGGGTGTTGAGCCCCCTCAAGCCAATGCCTCCACACCTTTAGGGCCTGTACTACGGCTAACAGCTCCCTGTCCCCTACGTCATAATTCCGCTCCGCTCGGAGTTTAGGTGGTGTGCCGGACCGTTGTGAAAGAACTGCCCCGATACCGGCCTCAGACGCGTCTACCTCTACTTGGAAGGGTAAAGTGGGATCCGGGTGCGCCAGCACTGGAGCCGAGTAAACAGGTCCTTCAGTCTCCCAAAAGCCCTGTCCGCCTCAGCCGACCACCGCAAGCGCACAGGACCCCCCCTTCAGAAGAGACGTTATGGGAGCTGCCACCTGTCCAAAACCCCGGATAAACCTCCGGTAGTAATTTGCAAAACCCAAGAACCGCTGCACCTCTTTAACCGTAGTTGGGGTTTGCCAATTACGCACGGCAGACACACGGTCAACCTCTATTCTCACCCCCTGACGCAGACAACTGATAACCCAAAAAGGAGACTGACTCCTGAAAGAACAGACATTTCTCGGCTTTGACATACAGGTCATGCTCCAACAATCTCCTCAATACCCTGCGCACCAGGGCTACATGCTCGGCCCAAGTAGAACTGTATACTAGAATATCATCTATGTACACCACTACTCCCCTGCGCCTGCATGTCCCGGAAAATCTCATCTACAAAAGATTGGAAGACTGATGGAGCATTCATTAAACCATATGGCATGACGAGATACTCGTAATGGCCGGAGGTAGTACTAAATGCTGTCTTCCACTCATCGCCTCCCCTAATGCGCACCAAGTTATATGCGCTCCTGAGGTCCAATTTTGTGAAGAACCGTGCCCCGTGTAAGGACTCCGTCATGGTCGCAATCCAGCGGGAGTGGATAACTATATTTCACAGTCACCTGATTGAGACCGCGGTAATCAATACACGGACGCAAACCTCCATCCTTTTTCTTCACAAAAAAGAAGCTCGAGGACGCGGGAGAAGTGGAGGGCCGTATGTATCCCTGTCTCAGAGACTCGGCAATGTATGTCTCCATTGCCCCTTTCTCCTCCTGTGACAAAGGATACACATGGCCCGCGGGGAGCGCAGCTCCTGCCTGGAGGTCTATCGCACAATCCCCCTGTCTATGAGGCGGCAACCGTGCCGCTCTAGTCTTACTAAACACGAGTGCCAAATCCTCATACTCAGGCGGAATGTGCAGTGCCGGCATCTGGTTCGGACTCTCCACCGAAGTCGCCCCCTACGGAAACACCCAGACATAGCCCTCACACTGAGCAGACCACCCTTTAAGAGCCTTCTCTCGCCACGAAATCGTAGGATCATGGGTAATCAACCAGGGAAGCCCCAGTACCACCGGATACGCAGGAGAGTCGATCAGATAGAGTTGAATCGTCTCCTCATGACCCCCCTGCGTCTTCATCCTAAGTGGCGCCGTGACCTCCCTAATCAACCCAGATCCCAACGGACGACTATCTAGGGCATGTACAGGGAAAGGCTTATCAACTGGAAGGAGGGGGAATCCCTAACTCAACACAGAATTTACGATCTACAAAATTCCCAGCTGCGCCTGAATCGACTAGCGCCTTATGCTGGGAACGAGGTGCAACCTGTGGAAAACAAACAGGTATAGTTATGTGTACGACAGAAAGCTCTGGGTAAGTAGGGCGCCTACTCACCTGGGAGGACTCCCAATGTGTGACCTGCCGTCTCCCTCACCAGGGGACCCTCCCCAGCACCTAGCCGCGGGTGTGCCCTCCGCGGCCACAGTTGGTGCAGGAGACCGCCCCCTCGGGCTCCTTCTTCTCCCCTCTAGCGCCAGCACCTCCGAGCTCCATCGGGCTCGGCTCGGAGGCGCTGGAGGGTGGAATGGGCGACCCCCACCTGGGACGTCCGCGGAGTCGCGAGCAGGGTGTCCAGCCGAATGGCCATGTCCACCAACTGGTCAAATGATAGTGTAGTATCCCTGCACGCTAACTCTCTGCGGACGTCCTCCCGAAGGCTGCATCTAAAGTGGTCATGAGGGCCCGCTCATTCCACCCCTGCATCTGCAGCTAGAGTCCGGAACTCCAGCGCAAACTCTTGAGCGCTCCTCATCCCCTGCCGGGAGGTAGAATAGACGCTCCCCGCCGCCTTCCCTTCTGGTGGATGGTCGAAGACCGCACGGAAGCGGCGGGAGGAACTTCGCATAGGTGACAGTGGCGGCGTCTATTCTCCTCCATTCGGCGTTGGCCCACTCCAAGCCTGCCGGTGAGACAGGAGATGAGGGCGGAAACGCCTCGTGTCCCGAGGGCGCCGGGTGTACGGTGGCAAGGTAGAGTTCCACCTGTAACAGGAACCCTGACACCCGGCAGCGGTGCCGTCGTACGCCCTCGGGAGCGAGAGCCGAATCCCACTGGGTTCCGGTTGTTGGACGGGCGGGCTGACCGATGGTGATGGTGCGGTAGGTGGAGGTGTGGGTACATCGCTGGTCTCCCATCGATGGAGAATGTTCATCACCCGGTCCAGGGCGTGCCCGATCTGGTTAATCCGATCGTCTTGACCACGGAGACGCTCCTCCATGATGTCGGTGGGTGCTCCTGCTGATTCCATACGATGGTGTGTAATCCTGTCAGGTGTTGCTGTAGATTGGTGTGGTGTGGAATCAGGCGCAGGACGCAGAAGTTAAGTCCAACAAAGACTTTAGTAGAGCACACAAAAATACAATCCAAACAGCCCCGGAGGCGGAGAAAAGCGCACACAGGCGTAAACAAACGAGCGCACAAAACAGTGCGAAAAATCCTCTCCTAAAATAAACAAGGAGGAAAGCTACAAATAGCGCACCGAAACGGTAGCGCAACAACACGACACAACGGGAACAATTACACACAACACCTAAACTCACAACAAGGAACTAAATAGGGTGCTTAATGAGACATAACACAAAACAGGTGTGACAAACAGACAAAACCAATCAAACATGAAACATAGAACGGTGGCAGCTGAGTACTCGGAGACGACGACCGCCGAAACCTGCCCGAACAAGGAGGAGGGGCCGCCTCGGCGAAACCGTGACAGTACCCCCCTTGACACGCGGCTCCAGCCGTGCGCCGCCCGGCCTCGGGGACGACCAGGAGGATGCGGAGCAGGGCGCGTAGGATGACCACGATGGAATTCGGTCAGAAGGGACTGGTCCAGAATGTCCCTCCTCGGCACCCAGCACCGCTCCTCCGGGCCGTACCCCTCCCACTCCACGAGATATTGGAGACCCCCCATCCGGCGTCTCGAATCCAGGATGGTCCGAACAGTGTACGCCGGAGCCCCTCGATGTCCAACGGGGGCAGAGGAGTCTCTTCTATCTCAAAGTCCTGGAGTGGACCAGCTACCACCGGCCTGAGGAGAGACACATGGAACGAGGGGTTAATATTCTTGTAATCAATGGGCAGTTGTAACTGTAACACACCTCGTTCAATCTCCTCAGGACTTTAAAAGGCCCCCACAAACCGCCGACCCAGCTTCCGGCAGGGCAGGCGGAGGGGCAGGTTTCTGGTTGAGAGCCAGACTCGATCTCCAGGTGCGTACACTGGCCCCTCACTGCGGTGGAGGTCGGCGCTCGTCTTCTGTCGACGGATGGCTCGCTGCAGATGGACGTGTGCAGCGTTCCACGTCTCCTCCGAGCGCCGCACCCACTCATCCACAGCAGGGGCCTCAATCTGGCTCTCATGCCAAGGTGCCAGAACCGGCTGGTACCCTAACACACACTGGAAAGGCGTTAGTTTAGTGGAGGAGTGGCGGAGAGAGTTCTGTGCCATCTCGGCCCAGGGCACATATCTCGCCCACTCCTCCGGCCGGCCCTGACAATATGACCTCAGAAACCTACCCACATCCTGGTTGACTCGTTCGACCTGCCCATTACTCCGGTGGTAACCCGGGTAAGGCTCACCGAAACCCCCAACCGTTCCATAAAGGCTCTCCAGACTCTGGAGGTAAACTGGGGGGCCTCGATCAGACACTATATCCTCGGGTACCCCGTAATGCCGGAAGACGTGAGTAAATAGAGCCTCAGCGGTCCGTAGGGCAGTAGGGAAGACCCGGCATGGGAAGGAGACGACAGGCCTTCGAGAACCGATCCACAACGACCAGGATGGTGGTATTCCCCTTGTGAGGAGGGAAGGTCGGTAACAAAATCCACCGAGAGGTGAGACCAGGGTCGTTGTGGAACGGGCAGGGGTTGTAATTTACCCCTGGGCAAGTGTCTGGGCGCCTTACACTGGGCACACACTGAGCAGGAGGAGACATAAATCCTCACATCCCTGGCTAACGTTGGCCACCAGTACTTTGTACTAAGGCAGTGCACTGTCCGGCCAATACCTGGATGTCCAGAGGAGGGTGACGTGTGAGCCCAATAAATCAGCCGATCCCGGACCTCGAGCGGGACGTGACGTCCGACCCACCGGACACTGTGGAGGGCTAGGAGTCGGGGCGTATGCCCGCCGATCTCCGCACGACCTCCATACCACCGGTGCAACCAGACAAGACTCCGGTAGTATGGAGTGGGTTCCCACGCACCTCTCCTCCGTGTCATACCGCCGAGACAGGGCATCTGCCTTCCCGTTCTGGGACCCAGGGATGTAAGTGATCTTGAACACAAACCGGGCGAGAAACATAGTCCATCCGAGCCTGGCGAGATTCAGTCTCCTAGCTGCCCGAATGTATTCCAGGTTACGGTGGTCCAGTCAGAATGAGGAAAGGGGTGTTGAGCCCCCTCAAGCCAATGCCTCCACACCTTTAGGGGCCTGTACTACGGCTAACAGCTCCCTGTCCCCTACGTCATAATTCCGCTCCGCGGGGAGTTTAGGTGGTGTGCCGGACCGTTGTGAAAGAACTGCCCCGAGTACCGGCCTCAGACGCGTCTACCTCTACTTGGAAGGGTAAAGTGGGATCCGGGTGCGCCAGCACTGGAGCCGAGGTAAACAGGTCCTTCAGTCTCCCAAAAGCCCTGTCCGCCTCAGCCGACCACCGCAAGCGCACAGGACCCCCCTTCAGAAGAGACGTTATGGGAGCTGCCACCTGTCCAAAAACCCCGGATAAACCTCCGGTAGTAATTTGCAAAACCCAAGAACCGCTGCACCTCTTTAACCGTAGTTGGGGTTTGCCAATTACGCACGGCAGACATCACGGTCAACCTCTATTCTCACCCCTGACGCAGACAACTGATAACCCAAAAAGGAGACTGACTCCTGAAAGAACAGACATTTTCGCTTTGACATACAGGTCATGCTCCAACAATCTCCTCAATACCCCTGCGCACCAGGGCTACATGCTCGGCCCAAGTAGAACTGTATACTAGAATATCATCTATGTACACCACTACTCCCTGCGCCTGCATGTCCCGGAAAATCTCATCTACAAAAGATTGGAAGACTGATGGAGCATTCATTAAACCATATGGCATGACGAGATACTCGTAATGGCCGGAGGTAGTACTAAATGCTGTCTTCCACTCATCGCCTCTCCTAATGCGCACCAAGTTATATGCGCTCCTGAGGTCCAATTTTGTGAAGAACCGTGCCCCTGTAAGGACTCCGTCATGGTCGCAATCAGCGGGAGTGGATAACTATATTTCACAGTCACCTGATTGAGACCGCGGTAATCAATACACGGACGCAAACCTCCATCCTTTTTCTTCACAAAAAAGAAGCTCGAGGACGCGGGAGAAGTGGAGGGCCGTATGTATCCCTGTCTCAGAGACTCGGCAATGTATGTCTCCATTGCCCCTTTCTCCTCCTGTGACAAAGGATACACATGGCTCCGCGGGAGCGCAGCTCCCTGCCTGGAGGTCTATCGCACAATCCCCCTGTCTATGAGGCGGCAACCGTGCCGCTCTAGTCTTACTAAACACCGAGTGCCAAATCCTCATACTCAGGCGGAATGTGCAGTGCCGGCATCTGGTTCGGACTCTCCACCGGTCGCCCCTACGGAAACACCCAGACATAGCCCCTCACACTGAGCAGACCACCCTTTAAGAGCCTTCTCTCGCCACGAAATCGTAGGATCATGGGTAATCAACCAGGGAAGCCCCAGTACCACCGGATACGCAGGAGAGTCGATCAGATAGAGTTGAATCGTCTCCTCATGACCCCCCCTGCGTCTTCATCCTAAGTGGCGCCGTGACCTCCTAATCAACCCAGATCCCAACGGACGACTATCTAGGGCATGTACAGGGAAAGGCTTATCAACCGGAAGGAGGGGAATCCCTAACTCAACACAGAATTTACGATCTACAAAATTCCCAGCTGCGCCTGAATCGACTAGCGCCTTATGCTGGGAACGAGGTGCAACCTGTGGAAAACAAACAGGTATAGTTATGTGTACGACAGAAAGCTCTGGGTAAGTAGGGCGCCACTCACCTGGGAGGACTCCCCAATGTGTGACCTGCCGTCTCCCCTCACCAGGGACCCTCCCCAGCACCTAGCCGCGGTGTGCCCTCCGCGGCCACAGTTGGTGCAGGAGACCGCCCCCTCGGGCTCCTTCTTCTCCCCCTCTCCGCACGCCAGCACCTCCGAGCTCCATCGGGCTCGGCTCGGAGGCGCTGGAGGGTGGAATGGGCGACCCCCACCTGGGGACGTCCGCGGGTCGCGAGCAGGGTGTCCAGCCGAATGGCCATGTCCACCAACTGGTCAAATGATAGTGTAGTATCCCTGCACGCTAACTCTCTGCGGACGTCCTCCCGAAGGCTGCATCTAAAGTGGTTCATGAGGGCCCGCTCATTCCACCCTGCATCTGCAGCTAGAGTCCGGAACTCCAGCGCAAACTCTTGAGCGCTCTCATCCCCTGCCGGAGGTAGAATAGACCGCTCCCCGCCGCCTTCCCTTCTGGTGGATGGTCGAAGACCGCACGGAAGCGGCGGGAGAACTCCGCATAGGTGACAGTGGCGGCGTCTATTCTCCCCTCCATTCGGCGTTGGCCCACTCAACGCCTTGCCGGTGAGACAGGAGATGAGGGCGGAAACGCCTCGTGTCCCGAGGGCGCCGGGTGTACGGTGGCAAGGTAGAGTTCCACCTGTAACAGGAACCCCTGACACCCGGCAGCGGTGCCGTCGTACGCCCTCGGGAGCGAGAGCCGAATCCCACTGGGTTCCGGTTGTTGGACGGGGCGGGCTGACCGATGGTGATGGTGCGGTAGGTGGAGGTGTGGGTACATCGCTGGTCTCCCATCGATGGAGAATGTTCATCACCCGGTCCAGGGGCGTGCCCGATCTGGTTAATCCGATCGTCTTGACCACGGGAGACGCTCCTCCATGATGTCGGTGGGTGCTCCTGCTGATTTCCATACGATGGTGTGTAATCCTGTCAGGTGTTGCTGTAGATTGGTGTGGTGTGGAATCAGGCGCAGGGACGCAGAAGTTAAGTCCAACAAAGACTTTTAGTAGAGCACACAAAAATACAATCCAAACAGCCCGGAGGCGAGAAAAGCGCACACAGGCGTGAAACAAACGAGCGCACAAAACATGTGCGAAAATCCTCTCCTAAAATAAACAAGGAGGAAAGCTACAAATAGCGCACCGAAACGGGTAGCGCAACAACACGACAACGGGAACAATTACACACAACACCTAAACTCACAACAAGGAACTAAATAGGGTGCTTAATGAGACATAACACAAAACAGGTGTGACAAACAGACAAAACCAATCAAACATGAAACATAGAACGGTGGCAGCTAGTACTCCGGAGACGACGACCGCCGAAACCTGCCCGAACAAGGAGGAGGGGGCCGCCTCGGCCGAAACCGTGACACTAACCCACTGGGAATGTGATGAAAGAAATAAAAGCAGAAATAAATCATTCTCTCTACAATTATTCTGACATTTCACATTCTTAAAATAGAAGTGGTGATCCTAACTGACCTAAGACAGGGAATTATTACTAGGATTAAATGTCAGGAATTGTGAAAAACTGAGTTTAAATGTATTTGGCTAAGGTGTATGTAAACTTCCAACTTCAACTGTACATACATACACATACATTTCCTTTTTAAAAATATATT
>NW_025537008.1:0-20000 GCF_020615455.1 Coregonus clupeaformis
GTGTAATGTTTATGTCCAATTGTTACGGTCCGGCACTGTTGGTCCTGTTCCTGCTGGTTTTCCTTTCCCCTTTTTCCCTGTGTGTGTTGTTTGTGTCTGTCTCCCCTGCTGTGCAGTCCAGTCAGAGGATCTAGGTCAGGGGCGTGGCCATTCTCTCACAAGATCAGTTACACCCAGCTGCAGCTAATTGTCAACAATCAACCAGCAGTTATCTACCCGGCTGGACACCTCTCCAGCGCCAGTTCGCTTCCCTACACTACCTGTGATCTCGTCTGTTCCTGCTGCCTGCCTGCCTGCCATTCCCACGCCGCAACCTGCTCTGTTGTCTGATATCCTCGTCATCCAGCCCTCAGGACTACTGGCTCTCCACCCTATTAAGCTCCTAACCCCCGCCTGAAGCTACTCCACCCTGTACTGCTTCTCTCTACCATAACACGCTGAATAAACCACATCATAATTCACCCTTGTCCGCGTGTCCGTCTCTGCACCTGGGTTCCCCACCCAAGCCTAATAGAACGAACTGGCCAAACATGGACTCTGCAGAGATGCCACATGAAACAACGGGTGATGGCATACAACAGCGCCCTCCCATTCACAGGGAATGCTATTGGGACAACACGACCAACTCATCCGGACTCTATTGGTAGTAACAACCAGCAGTTGTTGGATCAAGTATCTCATCTCTCCTCTCAGGTAGCTAACCTGGTAACTACTCACTACCCTTCCTCCCTCTGTTTCTCCTCCGCTGTTCCTCCTACAGTGGCTCCAGGTTCGCTTCCGCTCCTGCCCTTCGGGAACCCCCTACAACCTCACCCGAACCTTTCATGGGACCTGAACAAATGCCGTGGTTTCCTGCTTCAGTGCCGCTTTGGTGTTCCAACAGAAGCCCCTGTCTTTCTCCACGGAATCCTCAAAGGTACATTACGCACTGGGGTTAATGAGGGGCAAAGCTTTGATTTGGGCAGAAGCGGCTTGTTCTACTCAGCAGATTGCCAGCCTGTCGTTTGACGATTTTTCCTCTCAATTGAAAGTTGTGTTTGATCACCCGGACCATGCCGACCGCCACAAAGAGACATTGAAGCTACGACAGGGCACGGGTAGCGTGGCTGAATACGCCATTGACTTTTGGACCTTGGCAGCCGATTCCAAGTGGAAATGACGAAGCTCTTTCAGGGGAAGCGTTTGTTAACGGTCTAAGTGACCCGATTAAGAATGAACTAGCTGTTCGTGATGAGCCTGCTAACCTTCATGTTCTCGTTTCCCTTGCTACACGAATAGACAACAGGCTACGGGGAGAGGAGACAGGAGAGGGGCGGTCGGGTCCACACCACAGGCGGCCCCTTCGCTGCAGCCCCAGCTACACCACCACTCGGACACCGCCCACACACCTCAGCGGATCCTCCACGGAACTAGACGGCCCATGCAGCTGGGCCGTGCTCGTCTGTCCCCCTGCCGAAAAGGAACGGCGATGCGGGCTGGTGAGTGCATGTACTGTGGGGACCAGACTCTTTCCTGGTTAACTGTCCGGTTCGCCCAAAAGACCAAGCTCGCAGGTAAAGTGGGAGTACGCGAGTGCTACACCTGACTCAATGCCCACAGCACCCGTCCCTAGTTATCCCAGCTACAGTCCAGTTCAGGAATCTATCTCTCCCACTAGCTGCTCTAATCGACTCTGGTGCTGAGGATAGTTTCCTTGACGTCAACCTGGTCACTCAGGCTGAGATCCCTGTTAAGCCCCTGCCTAAGCCTATAACAGTAACCGCTATTGACGGCCATCAGTTTGCCAACATCACCCACCAAACTGTCCCGCGTTTCTCTCATGCTGTCCGGCAATCACAAAGAAACCATCCAGTTTAAAGTAGTCTCCTCCTCGGCCTCCCCCTTATCCTCGGTTTCCCTTGGCTTAGCCTTCACAACCCCCATATTGACTGGCAAAACCACAAGATACACAGTTGGAGCACTCACTGCCATTCTGTTTGCCTTGGGTCGGCTATTCTCGCCTCGGGTCGGCTCCCCTGCTTCCCCTGTCAAAACCCCAGACCTCTCTTCAGTCCTGAGGAGTACCTGGACCTGGCCGAGGTATTCAGTAAGTCCAAGGCACTTTCATTACCACCTCATAGGCCATACGATTGCGCTATTGAGTTACTGCCTGGAGCCCTTTGCCGTCCAGTCGGCTTTTCAATCTGTCCCGTCCTGAGAGAGAAGCTATGGAAACCTACATGGCGACTCCCTAACCTCTGGCATCATTCGTCCCTCATCTTCCGCTGTTGGAGCTGGGTTCTTTTTGTAGAGAAGAAGGACAAAACCTTACGCCCCTGCATTGACTACAGAGGACTAAATAACATCACAGTCAGAAATACATACCCCTGCCTCTCATCAACTCAGCATTTGAACCCCTTCATGGTGCCACTGTGTTTACCAAACTCGACCTACGTAACGCTTTACCACCTCGTTAGGATCAGGCGGGAGATGAATGGAAAACTGGGTTCAATACCCCTCTCGGACACTTTGAATACCTAGTCATGCCATTCGGTCTCACTAACGCCCCAGCAGTGTTTCAGGCCATGGTTAACGATGTGTTAGAGGGATTTTCTACACCGTTTTTGTGTTTGTCTATTTGGATGACATTCTAATATTTTCTAAGTCACAGGATGAACCACGTCTCCCACGTCCGTCTGGTTCTCCAACGCCTCATGGAAAACAAACTGTATGTGAAAGCAGAAAAATGTGAGTTCCACCGGCAGTCCGTCCCCTTTTGGGCTTTATTATCGAGCGGGGACAAGTGTCACCAGACCCTGACAAGATCAGAGCGGTTGTGGAGTGGCCCACACCCACGTCTCGGAAGCAGCTACAACGCTTCCTGGGCTTCGCTAACTTCTACCGCCGCTTCATCAGGGGTTTCAGCCGAGTGGTTGCCCCCTGACCAAGCTCACCCTCCCCTAAGGTGCCATTCCTGTGGACGCCGGAGCCGAGTCAGCCGTGAGTACATTGAAGGAACTGTTCACCACCTCACCTGTTCTTATTCATCCAGACACTAGTTTGCAGTTTATTGTGGAAGTGGACGCCTCTGATTCGGGGTGGGGGCTGTCCTGTCACAACGTTCCCCCACGGACCAGAAGCTCCATCCTGCTGCCTTCTTTCCAGGAGATTGACCCCTGCTGAGAAGAACTACGACGTGGGTAACCGGGAGTTGCTTGCTGTCAAGTTGGCGTTGGAGGAGTGGAGGCACTGGCTAGACGGAGCTGAGCAACCCTTCATAGTCTGGACAGACCACAAGAACCTGGCTTACATCCAGTCGTCCAAGAGGCTGAACTCCGTCAGGCCAGATGGGCTCTGTTCTTCAGCAGGTTCAAGTTTATTTTAACATATCGTCCTGGCACACGTAATGTCAAGCCTGATGCTCTCTCTCGCCAGTTTACAGACAATGAAGACTCCAGCAATCCTGAATCTGTTCTGCCCGCTTCCTGTTTGGTGGCGGCGGTTCACTAAATCGAGTCCCTCGTCCGATCGGGCACAAGAGTTGGAACCTGGACCGCCGATGGCCCCCCCGACCTTCTCTATGTTCCCGCAGCCGTGCGGCCGCAAGTGCTCAACTGGATCCACACCTCACGCTTCTCCTGCCACCCTGGTATGAACCGTACACTGTCGCTACTGAAGAGGCACTTTTTGGTGGCCATCCGCCGAGGCTGACGTCCGGGAGTACGTGGCGGCCTGTTCCATCTGTGCCCAAAATAAGGCTTCCCACAGGGCTCCTTCGGGCCTGCTGCGGCCTCTCCCAGTCCCGAGTCGTCCTTGGTCTCACGTGGGCTTGGACTTCGTCACTGGACTTCCTGTCTGAGGGTAATGACACCATACTCACCATCGTGGACAGATTCTCTAAATCTGCCCATTTTGTTGCATTACCAAAATTACCATCTGCCAGTGAGACAGCCGACCTCTTTGTCCTACATGTATTCCGTCCCCATGGAATACCTGTGGACATAGTGTCCGATAGAGGTCCACAGTTCATTTCGGGTATGGAAGGAGTTTTGTTCGGCTCTGGGTGCCACTGTCAGTCTCTCATCAGGTTTCCATCCCCAGTCCAATGGCCAGACTGAGAGGACCAATCAGGACCTGGAGGCTGCTCTACGCTGTGTGACATCCCAGAACCCGTCCACCTGGGCCAAACATCTCCCGTGGGTCGAATATGCCCACAATTCCTCACCTCATCTGCCACCGGCCTCTCTCACCATTTGAGGCGGCTGTGGGGGTACCAACCGCCATTGTTCCCGTCTCAGGAAAGGGAGTTAGCCGTCCCGTCAGTTCAGGATAACCTTCGTCGCTGCCGCAAGGTGTGGGTGGACACCCGTGAGGCTCTTCTACGGACAGCAGAGCGTAACAAGAGGGTGGCGGACAGGCACAGGGTAGTCGCTCCCCAGTTCCAGCCTGGTCAGCGAGTCTGGCTCTCCTCCAGCGACATCCCCCTGCGCACTGACTCCCGTAAGCTGTCGCCCCGGTATTTGGGTCCTTTCGAGATCGACTCCATCATCAACCCTTCGGCTGTTCGGTTGAAGCTTCCCCAGGCCATGAGAGTCCATCCTACATTTCACGTGTCCCAGCTGAAGCTGGTCTCCTCCAGCCCTTTGTGTCCGCCTGTGGATCCCCCTCCGCCACCGCGTATTATTGCGACCATCCAGCCTACACGGTGCGGAGACTGTGGGACGTCCGGAGGCGTGGTAGAGGGTTTCAGTACCTGGTGGACTGGGAGGGATACGGTCCCGAGGAGAGGTCCTGGATTCCCCGACGATTTATACTGGATCCGCAGCTGGTGGCTGACTTCATAGGGACCACCCTGACAAGCCGGGTGGGTCGCCGGGTGGCGCCCGTTGAGGGGGTACTGTTACGGTCCGGCACTGTTGGTCCTGTTCCTGCTGGTTTTTCTTTCCCTTTTTCCCTGTGTGTGTTGTTTGTGTCTGTCTCCCCTGCTGTGCAGTCCAGTCAGAGGATCTAGGTCAGGGGCGTGGCCATTCTCTCACAAGATCAGTTACACCCAGCTGCAGCTAATTGTCAACAATCAACCAGCAGTTATCTACCCGGGCTGGACACCTCTCCAGCGCCAGTTCGTTCCTACACTACCTGTGATCTCGTCTGTTCCTGCTGCCTGCCTGCCTGCCATTCCCACGCCGCAACCTGCTCTGTTGTCTGATATCCTCGTCATCCAGCCCTCAGGACTACTGGCTCTCCACCCTACTCAGCTCCTACCCCGGCCTGAAGCTACTCCACCCTGTACTGCTTCTCTCTACCATAACACGCTGAATAAACTACATCATAATTCACCCTCGTTGTCCGCGTGTCCGTCTCTGCACCTGAGTCCCCCACCCAAGCCTAATACCAATGGCCGATGAGCACCAATACGTTTTATCTATAATCTATCTTCATATGACAAGCATTGAAAAGGATTTGCCAGTAGATTGTCGACTTGATTCATGATGATGACCGCTAGTTAAGATTTTGAAAGTATGATGTTGACATGATCAGTCCAATCAAAGCTACTGTAGATATAATGTGATTTGACGTCATTTCATCTGTGGCCAATGACCTTGAGCCTTCTTGGATGGGCACTTACTTACTTGTTTACATGTTAGTCATTTAGCAGACGCTCTTATCCAGAGCGACGTTCAGTTAGTGAGTGCATACATTTTCCATACATACACTTCTAATGTAACTCTATGGCAGCACCCAAGGGGCTTGAATTTTTCGAGCTCTCCCCATAGTTTGCGGTGACGTAGTGTCCCCGTGAGTGACAGAACACTGAGCCAATCACGGCGCAACTAAAGAACATTACCAACCCCAACGCTCCGTATGTTCCGCTGGCTGCCCCACCACCACAGAAAGCACTGAGCTGGCTGCCCCACCACCACAGAAAGCACTGAGCTGGCTGCCCCACCACCACAGAAAGCACTGAGCTGGCTGCCCCACCACCACAGAAAGCACTGAGCTGGCTGCCCCACCACCACAGAAAGCCCTGAGCTGGCTGCCCCACCACCACAGAAAGCACTGAGCTGGCTGCCCCACCACCACAGAAAGCACTGAGCTGGCTGCCCCACCACCACAGAAAGCACTGAGCTGGCTGCCCCACCACCACAGAAAGCACTGAGCTGGCTGCCCCACCACCACAGAAAGCCCTGAGCTGGCTGCCCCACCACCACAGAAAGCACTGAGCTGGCTGCCCCACCACCACAGAAGCACTGAGCTGGCTGCCCCACCACCACAGAAAGCCCTGAGCTGGCTGCCCCACCACCACAGAAAGCACTGAGCTGGCTGCCCCACCACCACAGAAAGCACTGAGCTGGCTGGCCCCACCACCACAGGAGCACTGAGCTGGCTGCCCCACCACAGAAAGCCCTGAGCTGGCTGCCCCACCACCACAGAAAGCACTGAGCTGGCTGCCCCACCACCACAGAAAGCCCTGAGCTGGCTGCCCCACCACCACAGAAAGCACTGAGCTGGCTGCCCCACCACCACAGAAAGCACTGAGCTGGCTGCCCCACCACCACAGAAAGCACTGAGCTGGCTGCCCCACCACCACAGAAAGCACTGAGCTGGCTGCCCCACCACCACAGAAAGCCCTGAGCTGAGCTGCCCCACCACCACAGAAAGCACTGAGCTGGCTGCCCCACCACCACAGAAAGCCCTGAGCTGGCTGCCCCACCACCACAGAAAGCACTGAGCTGGCTGCCCCACCACCACAGAAAGCACTGCCCCACCACCACAGAAAGCACTGAGCTGGCTGCCCCACCACCACAGAAAGCACTGAGCTGGCTGCCCCACCACCACAGAAAGCACTGAGCTGGCTGCCCCACCACCACAGAAAGCACTGAGCTGGCTGCCCCACCACCACAGAAAGCACTGCCCCACCACCACAGAAAGCACTGAGCTGGCTGCCCCACCACCACAGAAAGCACTGAGCTGGCTGCCCCACCACCACAGAAAGCCCTGAGCTGGCTGCCCCACCACCACAGAAAGCACTGAGCTGGCTGCCCCACCACCACAGAAAGCACTGAGCTGGCTGCCCCACCACCACAGAAAGCACTGAGCTGGCTGCCCCACCACCACAGAAAGCACTGAGCTGGCTGCCCCACCACCACAGAAAGCACTGAGCTGGCTGCCCCACCACCACAGAAAGCACTGAGCTGGCTGCCCCACCACCACAGAAAGCACTGAGCCAGGCTGAAACACCTGCATTTAGGAGCTGCTTTACTCAAGAAAGCAAAAACGAGACCATGTTTGTATGGAGGCTTTAATTCAATGATATCATTTTTTAAAATATTGTTAGCAAACTGATATGTGACACGTATTAATGCCAAAATAACATGCAAAACAGGCAACAAAAACATTTGTATTTGTATTTATTTTTAGCTAAACAGGTGGGGCTGAAAACAGGTGGCTCTGCCCCACCTGTCCTGAATGACGGTTCGCCGCTGATAAACCCTGCCTATTTCTAAAATGTGATTTTAAAACTAACCTTAACCACACTGCTAACCTTATGCCTAACCCTAGGCAAATGTTTGTTTTCATGAATTTCTATGATATAGACAATTTTGACTTTGTGGCTGTGGTAACTACTGTAAACTGTGTTGCCCGCTGTTCACACGCATATCTGCCCTCTCATTGGCTAGAATGGTCCCACCTGATCTTGCCTCCTCCCGAATGCCTTCTATTTTTTGAAGACATTCATTTTCATTGTTGTAGCAGCCACTGGAGTATCTGGCCAACCCTGCCCGTTTACACCAATCAGCAGGCAGGAATCTGTGACCAATCTACTGAGACAAGTAGCAAAGGCCAAACAAAACCAGACGGGAGTCTGTAAAACCTGAGTGGAGTTTGAAACCCGGACCGGAGCAACCAGGTCTGATCCTCACCAGTCAAACACGGCAGAGACCGATGAAGACAGGAGAACAGAGACACAACTCCACAATACATCATTACATTTTTTATTAAAATCATTTGATTGGTAATGAAACATTTTGATTCATTATAGAGAACACATAGCAGTAATAAACATCCATTATTCTAATCATGACTACAGTAGCTGAAAGAGCTACCAGAATAAACCAGTGGTTCCCAACCCAGTCCTCCTCAGTCCTCCTCAGTCCCCCTCCTAGCTGTTCCATACCCAACCCAGTCCTCCTCAGTCCCCCTCTAACCCCTCCTAGCTGTTCCCTTCCCAACCCAGTCCTCCTCAGTCCCCCTCTAACCCCTCCTAGCTGTTCCATACCCAACCCAGTCCTCCTCAGTCCCCCTCTAACCCCTCCTAGCTGTTCCCTTCCCAACCCAGTCCTCCTCAGTCCCCCTCTAACCCCTCCTAGCTGTTCCCTTCCCAACCCAGTCCTCCTCAGTCCCCCTCTAACCCCTCCTAGCTGTTCCATACCCAACCCAGTCCTCCTCAGTCCCCCTCTAACCCCTCCTAGCTGTTCCCTTCCCAACCCAGTCCTCCTCAGTCCCCTCTAACCCCTCCTAGCTGTTCCCTTCCCAACCCAGTCCTCCCTCAGTCCCCCTCTAACCCCCCCTAGCTGTTCCATACCCAACCCAGTCCTCCTCAGTCCCCTCTAACCCCTCCTAGCTGTTCCCTTCCCAACCCAGTCCTCCTCAGTCCCCCTCTAACCCCTCCCTAGCTGTTCCCTTCCCAACCCAGTCCTCCTCAGTCCCCCCCCTAACCCCTCCTAGCTGTTCCATACCCAACCCAGTCCTCCTCAGTCCCCCCTCTAACCCCTCCTAGCTGTTCCATACCCAACCCAGTCCTCCTCAGTCCCCCTCTAACCCCTCCTAGCTGTTCCATACCCAACCCAGTCCTCCTCAGTCCCCCTAACCCCTCTAGCTGTTCCCTTCCCAACCCAGTCCTCCTCAGTCCCCCTCTAACCCCTCCTAGCTGCTCCATACCCAACCCAGTCCTCCTCAGTCCCCCCCTAACCTCCTAGCTGTTCCCTTCCCAACCCAGTCCTCCTCAGTCCCCCCTCTAACCCCCTCCTAGCTGTTCCATACCCAACCCAGTCCTCCTCAGTCCCCCTCTAACCCCTCCTAGCTGTTCCATACCCAACCCAGTCCTCCTCAGTCCCCTCTAACCCCTCCTAGCTGTTCCCTTCCCAACCCAGTCCTCCTCAGTCCCCCCTCTAACCCCTCCCTAGCTGTTCCATACCCAACCCAGTCCTCCTCAGTCCCCCTCTAACCCCTCCTAGCTGTTCCCTTCCCAACCCAGTCCTCCCCAGTCCCCCTCTAACCCCTCCTAGCTGTTCCCTTCCCAACCCAGTCCTCCCTCAGTCCCCCTCTAACCCCTCCTAGCTGTTCCATACCCAACCCAGTCCTCCTCAGTCCCCCTCTAACCCCTCCTAGCTGTTCCATACCCAACCCAGTCCTCCTCAGTCCCCCTCTAACCCCTCCTAGCTGTTCCCTTCCCAACCCAGTCCTCCTCAGTCCCCCTCTAACCCCTCCTAGCTGTTCCATACCCAACCCAGTCCTCCTCAGTCCCCCTCTAACCCCTCCCTAGCTGTTCCATACCCAACCCAGTCCTCCTCAGTCCCCCTCTAACCCCTCCTAGCTGTTCCTACCCAACCCAGTCCTCCTCAGTCCCCCTCTAACCCTCCCTAGCTGTTCCATACCCAACCCAGTCCTCCTCAGTCCCCCTCTAACCCCTCCTAGCTGTTCCCTTCCCAACCCAGTCCTCCTCAGTCCCCCTCTAACCCCCTCCTAGCTGTTCCATACCCAACCCAGTCCTCCTCAGTCCCCCTCTAACCCCTCCTAGCTGTTCCCTTCCCAACCCAGTCCTCCTCAGTCCCCCTCTAACCCCTCCTAGCTGTTCCATACCCAACCCAGTCCTCCTCAGTCCCCTCTAACCCCCTCCTAGCTGTTCCATACCCAACCCAGT
Organism: Coregonus clupeaformis; assembly: GCF_020615455.1. Taxonomy (NCBI): domain Eukaryota; kingdom Metazoa; phylum Chordata; class Actinopteri; order Salmoniformes; family Salmonidae; genus Coregonus; species Coregonus clupeaformis. The sequence continues at coordinate 9,902 of NW_025537008.1, forward strand.
CCTCCTCAGTCCCCCTCTAACCCCTCCTAGCTGTTCCATACCCAACCCAGTCCTCCTCAGTCCCCCTCTAACCCCTCCTAGCTGTTTCCCTTCCCAACCCAGTCCTCCTCAGTCCCCCTCTAACCCCTCCTAGCTGTTCCCTTCCCAACCCAGTCCTCCTCAGTCCCCCTCTAACCCCTCCTAGCTGTTCCCTTCCCAACCCAGTCCTCCTCAGTCCCCCTCTAACCCCTCCTAGCTGTTCCATACCCAACCCAGTCCTCCTCAGTCCCCCTCTAACCCCTCCTAGCTGTTCCCTTCCCAACCCAGTCCTCCTCAGTCCCCCTCTAACCCCTCCTAGCTGTTCCCTTCCCAACCCAGTCCTCCTCAGTCCCCCCTCTAACCCCTCCTAGCTGTTCCATACCCAACCCAGTCCTCCTCAGTCCCCCTCTAACCCCTCCTAGCTGTTCCCTTCCCAACCCAGTCCTCCTCAGTCCCCCTCTAACCCCTCCTAGCTGTTCCATACCCAACCCAGTCCTCCTCAGTCCCCCTCTAACCCCTCCTAGCTGTTCCCTTCCCAACCCAGTCCTCCTCAGTCCCCCTCTAACCCCTCCTAGCTGTTTCCTTCCCCAACCCAGTCCTCCTCAGTCCCCTCTAACCCCTCCCTAGCTGTTCCCTTCCCAACCCAGTCCTCCTCAGTCCCCCTCTAACCCCTCCTAGCTGTTCCATACCCAACCCAGTCCTCCTCAGTCCCCTCTAACTCCTCCTAGCTGTTCCCTTCCCAACCCAGTCCTCCTCAGTCCCCCTCTAACCCCCTCCTAGCTGTTCCATACCCAACCCAGTCCTCCTCAGTCCCCCTCTAACCCCTCCTAGCTGTTCCATACCCAACCCAGTCCTCCTCAGTCCCCCTCTAACCCCTCCTAGCTGTTCCATACCCAACCCAGTCCTCCTCAGTCCCCTCTAACCCCTCCTAGCTGTTTCCCTTCCCAACCCAGTCCTCCTCAGTCCCCCTCTAACCCCTCCTAGCTGTTCCATACCCAACCCAGTCCTCCTCAGTCCCCTCTAACCCCTCCTAGCTGTTCCATACCCAACCCAGTCCTCCTCAGTCCCCCTCTAACCCCTCCTAGCTGTTCCATACCCAACCCAGTCCTCCTCAGTCCCCTCTAACCCCTCCTAGCTGTTCCATACCCAACCCAGTCCTCCTCAGTCCCCCTCTAACCCCTCCTAGCTGTTCCCTTCCCCAACCCAGTCCTCCTCAGTCCCCCTCTAACCCCTCCTAGCTGTTCCATACCCAACCCAGTCCTCCTCAGTCCCCCTCTAACCCCTCCTAGCTGTTCCCTTCCCAACCCAGTCCTCCTCAGTCCCCCTCTAACCCCTCCCTAGCTGTTCCATACCCAACCCAGTCCTCCTCAGTCCCCCTCTAACCCCTCCTAGCTGTTCCATACCCAACCCAGTCCTCCTCAGTCCCCCTCTAACCCCCTCCTAGCTGTTCCATACCCAACCCAGTCCTCCTCAGTCCCCCTCTAACCCTCCTAGCTGTTCCATACCCAACCCAGTCCTCCTCAGTCCCCCTCTAACCCTCCTAGCTGTTCCATACCCAACCCTGTCCTCCTCAGTCCCCCTCTAACCCCCTCCTAGCTGTTCCATACCCAACCCAGTCCTCCTCAGTCCCCCTCTAACCCCTCCTAGCTGTTCCATACCCAACCCAGTCCTCCTCAGTCCCCCTCTAACCCCTCCTAGCTGTTCCATACCCAACCCAGTCCTCCTCAGTCCCCCCTCTAACCCCTCCTAGCTGTTCCATACCCAACCCAGTCCTCCTCAGTCCCCCTCTAACCCCTCCTAGCTGTTCCATACCCAACCCAGTCCTCCTCAGTCCCCCTCTAACCCCTCCTAGCTGTTCCCTTCCCAACCCAGTCCTCCTCAGTCCCCCTCTAACCCCTCCTAGCTGTTCCATACCCAACCCAGTCCTCCTCAGTCCCCCTCTAACCCCCTCCTAGCTGTTCCCTTCCCAACCCAGTCCTCCTCAGTCCCCCTCTAACCCCCTCCTAGCTGTTCCATACCCAACCCAGTCCTCCTCAGTCCCCCTCTAACCCCTCCTAGCTGTTCCCTTCCCAACCCAGTCCTCCTCAGTCCCCCTCTAACCCCTCCTAGCTGTTCCATACCCAACCCTGTCCTCCTCAGTCCCCCTCTAACCCCTCCTAGCTGTTCCATACCCAACCCAGTCCTCCTCAGTCCCCCTCTAACCCCCTCATAGCTGTTCCCTACCCAACCCAGTCCTCCTCAGTCCCCCCTAACCCCTCCTAGCTGTTCCCATACCCAACCCAGTCCTCCTCAGTCCCCCTCTAACCCCTCCCTAGCTGTTCCATACCCAACCCAGTCCTCCTCAGTCCCCCTCTAACCCCTCCTAGCTGTTCCCTTCCCAACCCAGTCCTCCTCAGTCCCCCTCTAACCCATCCTAGCTGTTCCATACCCAACCCAGTCCTCCTCAGTCCCCCTCTAACCCCTCCTAGCTGTTCCCTTCCCAACCCAGTCCTCCTCAGTCCCCCTCAACCCCTCCTAGCTGTTCCCTTCCAACCCAGTCCTCCTCAGTCCCCCTCTAACCCCTCCTAGCTGTTCCATACCCAACCCAGTCCTCCTCAGTCCCCCTCTAACCCCTCCTAGCTGTTCCCTTCCCAACCCAGTCCTCCTCAGTCCCCCTCCTAACCCCTCCTAGCTGTTCCATACCCAACCCAGTCCTCCTCAGTCCCCCTCTAACCCCTCCTAGCTGTTCCATACCCAACCCAGTCCTCCTCAGTCCCCTCTAACCCCTCCTAGCTGTTCCATACCCAACCCAGTCCTCCTCAGTCCCCTCTCTAACCCCTCCCTAGCTGTTCCCTTCCCAACCCAGTCCTCCTCAGTCCCCCTCTAACCCCTCCTAGCTGTTCCCTTCCCCAACCCAGTCCTCCTCAGTCCCCCCCTCTAACCCCCCTAGCTGTTCCATACCCAACCCAGTCCTCCTCAGTCCCCCTCTAACCCCTCCCTAGCTGTTCCCTTCCCAACCCAGTCCTCCTCTCCCTCTAACCCCTCCTAGCTGTTCCTTCCCAACCCAGTCCTCCTCAGTCCCCCTAACACCTCCTAGCTGTTCCCTTCCCAACCCCAGTCCTCCTCAGTCCCCCTCTAACCCCTCCTAGCTGTTCCATACCCAACCCAGTCCTCCTCAGTCCCCCTCTAACCCCTCCTAGCTGTTCCCTTCCCAACCCAGTCCTCCTCTAACCCCTCCTAGCTGTTCCCTTCCCAACCCAGTCCTCCTCAGTCCCCCTCTAACCCCTCCTAGCTGTTCCATACCCAACCCAGTCCTCCTCAGTCCCCCTCTAACCCCTCCTAGCTGTTCCATACCCAACCCAGTCCTCCTCAGTCCCCTCTAACCCCCTCCTAGCTGTTCCCATACCCAACCCAGTCCTCCTCAGTCCCCTCTAACCCCTCCTAGCTGTTCCCTTCCCAACCCAGTCCTCCTCAGTCCCCCTCTAACCCCTCCTAGCTGTTCCATACCCAACCCAGTCCTCCTCAGTCCCCCTCTAACCCCTCCTAGCTGTTCCATACCCAACCCAGTCCTCCTCAGTCCCCCTCTAACCCCTCCTAGCTGTTCCCTTACCCAACCCAGTCCTCCTCAGTCCCCCTCTAACCCCTCCTAGCTGTTCCCTTACCCAACCCAGTCCTCCTCAGTCCCCCTCTAACCCCTCCCTAGCTGTTCCATACCCAACCCAGTCCTCCTCAGTCCCCCTCTAACCCCTCCTAGCTGTTCCATACCCAACCCAGTCCTCCTCAGTCCCCCCTCTAACCCCTCCTAGCTGTTCCATACCCAACCCAGTCCTCCTCAGTCCCCCTCTAACCCCTCCTAGCTGTTCCATACCAACCCAGTCCTCCTCAGTCCCCCCTCTAACCCCTCCTAGCTGTTCCATACCCAACCCAGTCCTCCTCAGTCCCCCTCCTAACCCCTCCTAGCTGTTCCATACCCAACCCAGTCCTCCTCAGTCCCCCTCTAACCCCTCCTAGCTGTTCCATACCCAACCCAGTCCTCCTCAGTCCCCCTCTAACCCTCCTAGCTGTTCCATACCCAACCCAGTCCTCCTCAGTCCCCCTCTAACCCCTCCTAGCTGTTCCATACCCAACACAGTCCTCCTCAGTCCCCCTCTAACCCCTCCTAGCTGTTCCTTCCCAACCCAGTCCTCCTCAGTCCCCCTCTAACCCCTTCTAGCTGTTCCATACCCAACCCAGTCCTCCTCAGTCCCCCTCTAACCCCTCCCTAGCTGTTCCCTTCCCAACCCAGTCCTCCTCAGTCCCCCTCTAACCCCTCCTAGCTGTTCCATACCCAACCCAGTCCTCCTCAGTCCCCCTCTAACCCCCTCCTAGCTGTTCCATACCCAACCCAGTCCTCCTCAGTCCCCCTCTAACCCCTCCTAGCTGTTCCATACCCAACCCAGTCCTCCTCAGTCCCCCTCTAACCCCTCCTAGCTGTTCCATACCCAACCCAGTCCTCCTCAGTCCCCCTCTAACCCCCTCCTAGCTGTTCCCTTCCCAACCCAGTCCTCCTCAGTCCCCCTCTAACCCCTCCTAGCTGTTCCATACCCAACCCAGTCCTCCTCAGTCCCCCTCTAACCCCTCCTAGCTGTTCCATACCCAACCCAGTCCTCCTCAGTCCCCCTCTAACCCCTCCTAGCTGTTCCATACCCAACCCAGTCCTCCTCAGTCCCCCTCTAACCCCTCCTAGCTGTTCCTCCCAACCCAGTCCTCCTCAGTCCCCCTCTAACCCCTCCTAGCTGTTCCATACCCAACCCAGTCCTCCTCAGTCCCCTCTAACCCCCCCCTAGCTGTTCCATACCCAACCCAGTCCTCCTCAGTCCCCCTCTAACCCCTCCTAGCTGTTCCCTTCCCCAACCCAGTCCTCCTCAGTCCCCCTCTAACCCCTCCTAGCTGTTCCATACCCAACCCAGTCCTCCTCAGTCCCCCTCTAACCCCTCCTAGCTGTTCCATACCCAACCCAGTCCTCCTCAGTCCCCCTCTAACCCCTCCCTAGCTGTTCCCTTCCCAACCCAGTCCTCCTCAGTCCCCCTCTAACCCCTCCTAGCTGTTCCATACCCAACCCAGTCCTCCTCAGTCCCCCTCTAACCCCTCCTAGCTGTTCCCTTCCCAACCCAGTCCTCCTCAGTCCCCCTCTAACCCCTCCTAGCTGTTCCTTCCCAACCCAGTCCTCCTCAGTCCTCCTCAGTCCCCCTCCTAGCTGTTCCATACCCAACCCAGTCCTCCTCAGTCCCCCTCTAACCCCTCCTAGCTGTTCCATACCCAACCCAGTCCTCCTCAGTCCCCCTCTAACCCCTCCTAGCTGTTCCCTTCCCAACCCAGTCCTCCTCAGTCCCCCTCTAACCCCTCCTAGCTGTTCCCTTCCCAACCCAGTCCTCCTCAGTCCCCCTCTAACCCCTCCTAGCTGTTCCATACCCAACCCAGTCCTCCTCAGTCCCCCTCTAACCCCTCCTAGCTGTTCCATACCCAACCCAGTCCTCCTCAGTCCCCCTCTAACCCCTCCTAGCTGTTCCATACCCAACCCTGTCCTCCTCAGTCCCCCTCTAACCCCTCCTAGCTGTTCCATACCCAACCCAGTCCTCCTCAGTCCCCCTCTAACCCCTCCTAGCTGTTCCATACCCAACCCAGTCCTCCTCAGTCCCCCTCTAACCCCTCCTAGCTGTTCCATACCCAACCCAGTCCTCCTCAGTCCCCCTCTAACCCCTCCTAGCTGTTCCATACCCAACCCAGTCCTCCTCAGTCCCCCTCTAACCCCCTCCTAGCTGTTCCATACCCAACCCAGTCCTCCTCAGTCCCCCTCTAACCCCTCCTAGCTGTTCCATACCCAACCCAGTCCTCCTCAGTCCCCCTCTAACCCCTCCTAGCTGTTCCCTTCCCAACCCAGTCCCCCTCAGTCCCCCTCTAACCCCTCCTAGCTGTTCCATACCCAACCCAGTCCTCCTCAGTCCCCCTCTAACCCCTCCTAGCTGTTCCATACCCAACCCAGTCCTCCTCAGTCCCCCTCTAACCCCTCCTAGCTGTTCCATACCCAACCCAGTCCTCCTCAGTCCCCCCTCTAACCCCTCCTAGCTGTTCCATACCCAACCCAGTCCTCCTCAGTCCCCCTCTAACCCCTCCTAGCTGTTCCATACCCAACCCAGTCCTCCTCAGTCCCCCTCTAACCCCTCCTAGCTGTTCCATACCCAACCCAGTCCTCCTCAGTCCCCCTCTAACCCCTCCTAGCTGTTCCCTTCCCAACCCAGTCCTCCTCAGTCCCCCTCTAACCCCTCCTAGCTGTTCCATACCCAACCCAGTCCTCCTCAGTCCCCCTCTAACCCCTCCTAGCTGTTCCATACCCAACCCAGTCCTCCTCAGTCCCCCTCTAACCCCTCCTAGCTGTTCCCTTCCCAACCCAGTCCTCCTCAGTCCCCCTCTAACCCCTCCTAGCTGTTCCATACCCAACCCAGTCCTCCTCAGTCCCCCTCTAACCCCTCCTAGCTGTTCCATACCCAACCCAGTCCTCCTCAGTCCCCCTCTAACCCCTCCTAGCTGTTCCATACCCAACCCAGTCCTCCTCAGTCCCCCTCTAACCCCTCCTAGCTGTTCCCTTCCCAACCCAGTCCTCCCTCAGTCCCCCCTCTAACCCCTCCTAGCTGTTCCATACCCAACCCAGTCCTCCTCAGTCCCCCTCTAACCCCTCCTAGCTGTTCCATACCCAACCCAGTCCTCCTCAGTCCCCCTCTAACCCCTCCTAGCTGTTCCCTACCCAACCCAGTCCTCCTCAGTCCCCTCTAACCCCTCCCTAGCTGTTCCATACCCAACCCAGTCCTCCTCAGTCCCCCTCTAACCCCTCCTAGCTGTTCCCTTCCCAACCCAGTCCTCCTCAGTCCCCCCTCTAACCCCTCCTAGCTGTTCCATACCCAACCCAGTCCTCCTCAGTCCCCCTCTAACCCCTCCTAGCTGTTCCATACCCAACCCAGTCCTCCTCAGTCCCCCTCTAACCCCTCCTAGCTGTTCCCTTCCCAACCCAGTCCTCCTCAGTCCCCCTCTAACCCCTCCTAGCTGTTCCATACCCAACCCAGTCCTCCTCAGTCCCCCCTCTAACCCCTCCTAGCTGCTCCATACCCAACCCAGTCCTCCTCAGTCCCCCTCTAACCCCTCCTAGCTGCTCCATACCCAACCCAGTCCTCCTCAGTCCCCCCTCTAACCCCTCCTAGCTGTTCCATACCCAACCCAGTCCTCCTCAGTCCCCCTCTAACCCCTCCTAGCTGTTCCCTTCCCAACCCAGTCCTCCTCAGTCCCCCTCTAACCCCTCCTAGCTGTTCCATACCCAACCCAGTCCTCCTCAGTCCCCCTCTAACCCCTCCTAGCTGTTCCCTTCCCAACCCAGTCCTCCTCAGTCCCCCTCTAACCCCTCCTAGCTGTTCCATACCCAACCCAGTCCTCCTCAGTCCCCCTCTAACCCCTCCTAGCTGTTCCCTTCCCAACCCAGTCCTCCTCAGTCCCCCTCTAACCCCTCCTAGCTGTTCCATACCCAACCCAGTCCTCCTCAGTCCCCCTCTAACCCCTCCCTAGCTGTTCCCTTCCCAACCCAGTCCTCCTCAGTCCCCCTCTAACCCCTCCTAGCTGTTCCATACCCAACCCAGTCCTCCTCAGTCCCCCTCTAACCCCTCCTAGCTGTTCCATACCCAACCCAGTCCTCCTCAGTCCCCCCTCTAACCCCTCCTAGCTGTTCCATACCCAACCCAGTCCTCCTCAGTCCCCCTCTAACCCCTCCTAGCTGTTCCCTTCCCAACCCAGTCCTCCTCAGTCCCCCCTCTAACCCCTCCTAGCTGTTCCCTTCCCCACCCCAGTCCTCCTCAGTCCCCCTCTAACCCCTCCTAGCTGTTCCATACCCAACCCAGTCCTCCTCAGTCCCCCTCTAACCCCTCCTAGCTGTTCCCTTCCCAACCCAGTCCTCCTCAGTCCCCCTCTAACCCCTCCTAGCTGTTCCCTTCCCAACCCAGTCCTCCTCAGTCCCCCCTCTAACCCCTCCTAGCTGTTCCCTTCCCAACCCAGTCCTCCTCAGTCCCCCCTCTAACCCCCTCCTAGCTGTTCCATACCCAACCCAGTCCTCCTCAGTCCCCCTCTAACCCCTCCTAGCTGTTCCATACCCAACCCAGTCCTCCTCAGTCCCCCTCTAACCCCTCCTAGCTGTTCCATACCCAACCCAGTCCTCCTCAGTCCCCCTCTAACCCCTCCTAGCTGTTCCATACCCAACCCAGTCCTCCTCAGTCCCCCTCTAACCCCTCCTAGCTGCTCCATAGGTCAATTTCAGCACTAGCACACCTGATTGGGCGAGAGGAGAACAGGGGGAAGGAAGAGAGAAGGAGAGGATGAGAGGAGGGAAGGAGGATAGGAAGGAGACCATGTAGATCAGGGCGGCAGGTAGCCTAGTGGTTAAGTGTATTGGGACAATAACCCAAAGGTTGCTGGTTCAAATCCCGAGACAGACAGTGTGCTATAGCAGAGTGATCACACTAGGTGACAGGGTGAGTCTCTTCTCCCGGACAGACAGACAGACAGTGTGTTATAGCAGAGTGATCTCACTAGGTGACAGGGTGAGTCTCTTCTCCCGGACAGACAGACAGTGTGTTATAACATAGTAATCTCACTAGGTGACAGGATGAGTCTCTTCTCCCGGACAGACAGTGTGTTATAGCAGAGTGATCTCACTAGGTGACAGGGTGAGTCTCTTCTCCCGGACAGACAGACAGACAGTGTGTTATAGCAGAGTGATCTCACTAGGTGGCAGGGTGAGTCTCTTCTCCCGGACAGACAGACAGTGTGTTATAGCAGAGTGATCTCACTAGGTGGCAGGGTGAGTCTCTTCTCCCGGACAGTGTGTTATAGCAGAGTGATCTCACTAGGTGGCAGGGTGAGTCTCTTCTCCCGGACAGACAGACAGACAGACAGTGTGTTATAGCAGAGTGATCTCACTAGGTGGCAGGGTGAGTCTCTTCTCCCGGACAGTGTGTTATAACATAGTAATCTCTCTAGGTGACAGGATGAGTCTCTTCTCCCGGACAGACAGACAGACAGTGTGTTATAGCAGAGTGATCTCACTAGGTGGCAGGGTGAGTCTCTTCTCTCGGACAGACAGTGTGTTATAGCAGAGTGATCTCACTAGGTGACAGGTTGAGTCTCTTCTCCCGGACAGACAGACAGACAGTGTGTTATAGCAGAGTGATCTCACTAGGTGGCAGGGTGAGTCTCTTCTCCCGGACAGACAGACAGTGTGTTATAGCAGAGTGATCTCACTAGGTGGCAGGGGTGAGTCTCTTCTCCCGGACAGACAGACAGTGTGTTATAGCAGAGTGATCTCACTAGGTGACAGGGTGAGTCTCTTCTCCCAGACAGTGTGTTATAGCAGAGTGATCTCACTAGGTGACAGGGTGAGTCTCTTCTCCCGGACAGACAGACAGTGTGTTATAGCAGAGTGATCTCACTAGGTGACAGGGTGAGTCTCTTCTCCCGGACAGACAGACAGTGTGTTATAGCAGAGTGATCTCACTAGGTGACAGGGTGAGTCTCTTCTCCCAGACAGTGTGTTATAGCAGAGTGATCTCACTAGGTGGCAGGGTGAGTCTCTTCTCCCGGACAGACAGACAGACAGTGTGTTACAGCAGAGTGATCTCACTAGGTGACAGGGTGAGTCTCTTCTCCCGGACAGACAGACAGTGTGTTATAGCAGAGTGATCTCACTAGGTGGCAGGGTGAGTCTCTTCTCCCGGACAGACAGACAGTGTGTTATAGCAGAGTGATCTCACTAGGTGGCAGGGTGAGTCTCTTCTCCCAGACAGTGTGTTATAGCAGAGTGATCTCACTAGGTGACAGGGTGAGTCTCTTCTCCCGGACAGACAGACAGACAGACAGTGTGTTATAGCAGAGTGATCTCACTAGGTGACAGGGTGAGTCTCTTCTCCCGGACAGACAGACAGTGTGTTATAGCAGAGTGATCTCACTAGGTGACAGGGTGAGTCTCTTCTCCCAGACAGTGTGTTATAGCAGAGTGATCTCACTAGGTGGCAGGGTGAGTCTCTTCTTC
>NW_025537008.1:27500-32500 GCF_020615455.1 Coregonus clupeaformis
ACAAATGTTAGATATCTGTATTATCTAGTTATCTTTACAAATGTTAGATATCTGTATTATCTAGTTATCTTTACAAATGTTAGATATCTGTATTATCTACAGTAGTTATCTTTACAAATGTTAGATATCTGTATTATCTAGTTATCTTTACACATTTTAGATATCTGTATTATCTACAGTAGTTATCTTTACAAATGTTAGATATCTGTATTATCTACAGTAGTTATGGGCGGCAGGTAGCTTAGTGGTTAAGAGCGTTGTGCCAGTAACCGAAAGGTCGCTGGTTCTAATCCCCGAGCCGACTAGGTGAAAAATCTGTCGATGTGCCCTTGAGCAAGGCACTTAACCCTAATTGCTCCTGTAAGTCGCTCTGGATAAGAGCGTCTGCTAAATGACTAATTATTATTAATTATTATTATCTTTACAAATGTTAGATATCTGTATTATCTAGTTATCTTTACAAATGTTAGATATCTGTATTATCTACAGTAGTTATCTTTACAAATGTTAGATATCTGTATTATCTAGTTATCTTTACAAATGTTAGATATCTGTATTATCTAGTTATCTTTACAAATGTTAGATATCTGTATTATCTAGTTATCTTTACAAATGTTAGATATCTGTATTATCTAGCCATCTTTACAAATGTTAGATATCTGTATTATCTACAGTAGTTATCTTTACAAATGTTAGATATATGTATTATCTACAGTAGTTATCTTTACAAATGTTAGATATCTGTATTATCTAGTTATCTTTACAAATGTTAGATATCTGTATTATCTTCAGTAGTTATCTTTACAAATGTTAGATATCTGTATTATCTAATTATCTTTACACATGTTAGATATCTGTATTATCTAGTTATCTTTACAAATGTTAGATATATGTATTATCTAGTTATCTTTACAAATGTTAGATATCTGTATTATCTAGCTATCTATACAAATGTTAGATATCTGTATTATCTAATTATCTTTACAAATGTTAGATATCTGTATTATCTAGTTATCTTTACAAATGTTAGATATCTGTATTATCTAGCTATCTATACAAATGTTAGATATCTGTATTATCTTGTGTGTGTGTGTGTGTGCGTGTGCATGCATGCATGTGTGTGTTCTTACATGGTGGGTAGGAAGACAGTGTCTTTGGCACGGTGTTGTAATGCTGCTAGTTTTGCCAACTGCTGCAGCTGCTGCTCACTGGCTTTACCCTGGGGAACCACACTCAGCAAGGCCTTCAGATAGTCTGGTAACACCTACAACGTAGAACACAGGCCTTCAGATAGTCTGGTAACACCTACAACGTAGAACACAGGCCTTCAGATAGTCACTGGCTTTACTCTGGGGAACCACACTCAGCAAGGCCTTCAGATAGTCTGGTAACACCTACAGCGTAGAACACAGGCCTTCAGATACGCTGCCCTTCAGTCCCTAGACTTTTAGGCGCTGACGGAGACATGGATAACTCCAGCTGATCTCTCTTCATCTGACTGTGTTTTCTCTCATAGTCCAAGAGCATCCTGTGGTCACGGTGGTGGAACAGGTCTCCTCATTTCTCCTGTGGAGACGTTCTGTTGTCTCCCTTCTCTACTCATTTTGTCTGCAATAAGTAACCTAATCTATGTTCCTGTAACTGTTAGCTCCAAGGGTATTGTCTGCAATAATCATATGCACATAGATTTAAATTTCACTGTTTTGCACTGAAACTGTCTGTCTTAGGAAGAAGCCCACTGTGGGAAGCCCACTCAGTGCCATTGACTCAAATTTAAATGTCACTGACATGTCTACCTCGGATCAGCCTCTCAGAATAACACTAAAAACAAACAAGCAACCCAGAAAAGGACTAAAAAATAGCCCATATTAACATATGCAGCCTGAGAAACAAGGTTCATGAAATTGACAACTTATTTAACATCAGAACACATTCATATTCTGGCCATATCTCTGAAACACACTTAGATAATTCATTTGATGATGCAGTAGTAGCTATACATGGTTATATAATATATGGGAAAGCTATCAATGCAACTGGAGGAGTTGTTGCCATGTCCTGTACGTCCAGAGTCATATTCCTGTTAGGCTGAGAGAGGATGTTGCCATGTCCTGTACGTCCAGAGTCATATTCCTGTGAGGCTGAGAGAGGATCTCATGTCAGATGATGTGGAAGTAATATGCCTCGCCTAAAGCCTATTCTTGTAGGAAGTTGCTATAGACCACCAAGTGCTAAAAGTCAGCGTTTGGACTATATGTGATATCAACAGAGAGGTATATTTTCTGGGTGACCTAAATATTGTCTGGTTGTCATCAATTTGCCCACTCAAAAAGTCAACCTCCCAGGGTATTTACAAACAGAACAGGAACTAAATCATCCACGTGTATTGATCACATCTTTACTAATGCCGCAGAAATCTGCTCTAACGCAGTATCCACCCCCTATCGGATGGAGTGATCATAAATTAAATTAGTCATTTAGCAGACGCTCTTATCCAGAGCGACTTACAGGAGCAATTAGGGTTAAGTGCCTTGCTCAAGGGCACATCAACAGATTTTTCACCTAGTCGGCTCGGGGATTAGAACCAGCGACCTTTCGGTTACTGGCACAACGCTCTTAACCACTAAGCTACCTGCCGCCCGTAATATATATATCATAATATAATAGCCATCCATATCTTGCAAAAACTAAGTTCAAAAGACTGGACCTAAAATAGGGTATAAACAATCATACAAGAGGTTTTGCAGTGATTCCGACGTCGAAGATGTGAAAAATATTTGTTGGTCTGATCTGTGTAATGAGGAACTGCACTTGAAGCATTTATGAAACTGCTTCTTCCAGTTACTGACAGGCATGCGCCCCATCAAGAAACGGACTGTTAGAACTGCCAAATCCCCAATGGATAGATGATGAATTTAAAAAACTGTATGGCTGAGAGGGACGAGGCAAAGGAAATAGCAAATAAGTCTGACAACACAGCAGACTGGCAACCGTACAGTAAACTGAGAAATCAGGGAACTAAACTAAACAAAAAGAAGAAGAAACTATACTATGGAACAAAGATACATGATATAAAGAATGACAGTAAAAAGCTCTGGAGTACTTTAAATGAAATCTAGTTACATTACATTTACATTTTAGTCATTTAGCAGACGCTCTTATCCAGAGCGACTTACAGTTAGTGAATACATATATTTTTTTTTTATACTGGCCCCCCGTGGGAATCGAACCCACAACCCTGGCGTTGCAAACGCCATGCTCTATCAACTGAGCTACATCCCTGCCGGCCATTCCCTCCCCTACCCTGGACGACGCTGGGCCAATTGTGCGCCGCCCCATGGGTCTCCCGGTCGCGGCCGGCTACGACAGAGCCTGGATTCGAACCAGGATCTCTAGTGGCACAGTTAGCACTGCGATGCAGTGCCTTAGACCACTGCGCCACTCAGGAGACAATATATCACGTAACTAAACTAAACAAAAAGAAGAAGAAACTATACTATGGAACAAAGATAAATTATATAAAGAATGACAGTAAAAAGCTCTGGAGTCTTTAAATGAAATCCTCGGCAAAAAAAGCAAACTGGGCTCCATCCTTCATTGAGGCAGATGGCTTGTTCATAACAAAACCCTTTGATATTGCCAATCACTTTATTAACTTTTGTTGTCGACAAGATTAGCAAACTTAGGTATGACATGTAAACAACAAATGCTGAGCCTTCATATTCATGCATAATGGACCAAATAATGAAGTTTTGAGTTCCACAAAGTGGGTGTGAAAGAGGTGAAAAATTGTTGCTATCTATAAATAAGGACAAACCACCTGGTACCGACAACCTGGATGGTAAATTGCTGAGGTTTGGTAGAGGAATACATTGTTACCTATCTAATAGAACAGAGGGTTTATTGAGAGTTACCTATCTAATAGAACAGAGGGTTTATTGAGAGTTACCTATCTAATAGAACTGTCACGGTTTCGGCCGAGGCTGCCTCTCTTCCTTGCTCGGGCAGGCTTCGGCGTTCGTTGTCTCCGGAATACTAGCTGCCACCGTTGCATGTTTCTATGTTAGTTTGCTTTTGTCTGTTTGTTGTGGCACCTGTTATCGTTTAGTGTAATTAGTGTCCTATAAGTTTCTCGTTGTGTTTGTCTAGTGTTGTGTGTGATTGATTTATTTCTGTTGTGTGTTTGCTTGTAGGAATTACTTATTCGCTCGGTTGAGCTTTACTCCACTGTGTTGGAGCGTTTTACGCACCTGTGTAGTGCGCCTTTTGTTTTGTCGCCTACGTGCGTAGTTTCGCCTTCGGGCAAGTTTGTTCTATTTTTCCTTGTTGGAAATTTCACTAAAGTCTTTTGGACTATACTTCGGTGTCCTGCGCTTGATTCCACCACTACACCCACCTACAACATTACTGACAAGAACAGAGGGTTTATTGAGAGTTACCTATCTAATAGAACAGAGGGTTTATTGAGAGTTACCTATCTAATAGAACACAGATGGTTTATAGAGAGTTACCTATCTAATAGAACAGAGGGTTTATAGAGAGTTACCTATCTAATAGAACAGAGGGTTTATTGAGAGTTACCTATCTAATAGAACAGAGGGTTTATAGAGAGTTACCTATCTAATAGAACAGAGGGTTTATAGAGAGTTACCTATCTAATAGAACAGAGGGTTTATTGAGAGTTACCTATCTAATAGAACAGAGGGTTTATAGAGAGTTACCTATCTAATAGAACAGAGGGTTTATAGAGAGTTACCTATCTAATAGAACAGAGGGTTTATTGAGAGTTACCTATCTAATAGAACAGAGGGTTTATAGAGAGTTACCTATCTAATAGAACGAGGGTTTATAGAGAGTTACCTATCTAATAGAACAGAGGGTTTATTGAGAGTTACCTATCTAATAGAACAGAGGGTTTATAGAGAGTTACCTATCTAATAGAACAGAGGGTTTTCTTTAATGGAAGCCGCTCTCATGCACATTCAGATGAGTGTGGTGTA
>NW_025537008.1:37500-43935 GCF_020615455.1 Coregonus clupeaformis
GCTATAGTTATAGGTAGGGCTATAGTTATAGGGCTATAGTTATAGGTAGGGCTATAGTTATAGGTAGGGCTATAGTTATAGGTAGGGCTATAGTTATAGGGCTATAGTTATAGGTAGGGCTATAGTTATAGGGCTATAGTTATAGGTAGGGCTATAGTTATAGGTAGGGCTATAGTTATGGGTAGGGCTATAGTTATAGGTAGGGCTATAGTTATAGGGCTATAGTTATAGGTAGGGCTATAGTTATAGGGCTATAGTTATAGGTAGGGCTATAGTTATAGGGCTATAGTTATAGGTAGGGCTATAGTTATAGGTAGGGCTATAGTTATAGGTAGGGCTATAGTTATAGGTAGGGCTATAGTTATAGGGCTATAGTTATAGGGCTATAGTTATAGGTAGGGCTATAGTTATAGGTAGGGCTATAGTTATAGGTAGGGCTATAGTTATAGGTAGGGCTATAGTTATAGGTAGGGCTATAGTTATAGGTAGGGCTATAGTTATAGGTAGGGTTATAGTTATAGGTAGGGCTATAGTTATAGGTAGGGCTATAGTTATAGGTAGGGCTATAGTTATAGGTAGGGCTATAGTTATAGGTAGGGCTATAGTTATAGGGCTATAGTTATAGGTAGGGCTATAGTTATAGGTAGGGCTATAGTTATAGGTAGGGCTATAGTTATAGGTAGGGCTATAGTTATAGGGCTATAGTTATAGGTAGGGGCTATGGTTATAGGGCTATAGTTATAGGTGGGGCTATAGTTATAGGTAGGGCTATAGTTAGGTAGGGCTATAGTTATAGGTAGGGCTATAGTTATAGGTAGGGCTATAGTTATAGGGGCTATAGTTATAGGTGAGGGCTATAGTTATAGGTAGGGCTATAGTTATAGGTAGGGCTATAGTTATAGGTAGGGCTATAGTTATAGGGCTATAGTTATAGGGCTATAGTTATAGGTAGGGCTATAGTTATAGGTAGGGCTATAGTTATAGGTAGGGCTATAGTTATAGGTAGGGCTATAGTTATAGGTAGGGCTATAGTTATAGGTAGGGCTATAGTTCTAGGTAGGGCTATAGTTATAGGTAGGGCTATAGTTCTAGGTAGGGCTATAGTTATAGGTAGGGCTATAGTTATAGGTAGGGCTATAGTTATAGGTAGGGCTATAGTTTTAGGTAGGGCTATAGTTCTAGGTAGGGCTATAGTTATAGGGCTATAGTTCTAGGTAGGGCTATAGTTATAGGGCTATAGTTATAGGTAGGGCTATAGTTATAGGTAGGGCTATAGTTATAGGTAGGGCTATAGTTATAGGTAGGGCTATAGTTATAGGGCTATAGTTATAGGGCTATAAGTTATAGGTAGGGCTATAGTTATAGGTAGGGCTATAGTTATAGGTAGGGTTATAGTTAAAGGTAGGGCTATAGTTATAGGTAGGGTTATAGTTATAGGGCTATAGTTATAGGGGCTATAGTTATAGGTAGGGCTATAGTTATAGGTAGGGCTATAGTTATAGGTAGGGCTATAGTTATAGGTAGGGCTATAGTTATAGGTAGGGGCTATAGTTATAGGGCTATAGTTATAGGTAGGGCTATAGTTATAGGGCTATAGTTATAGGTAGGGCTATAGTTATAGGGCTATAGTTATAGGTAGGGCTATAGTTATAGGTAGGGCTATAGTTATAGGTAGGGTACCTTGGTAGTGCACTCCGGGTCTAGAGCAGTTGTCCAGTAGGAACTTTAAAAGGAAGGGCTTCAGGACCTCAGAACAGCGATGGAACGCAGTCAGGATGTAGAGGAGCCTCCAGCCTCTCTGACAACTGTCCCTAGAGGTTAGAGGTTAGAGGTTAGAGATCAGATATACACTAACCCTAACCCTATAACAGTCAGGATGTAGAGGAGCCTCCAGCCTCTCTGACAACTGTCCCTAGAGGTTAGAGGTTAGAGGTTAGAGATCAGATATACACTAACCCTAACCCTATAACAGTCAGGATGTAGAGGAGCCTCCATCCTCTCTGACAACTGTCCCTAGAGGTTAGAGGTTAAGGGTTAGAGATCAGATATACACTAACCCTAACCCTATAACAGTCAGGATGTAGAGGAGCCTCCAGCCTCTCTGACAACTGTCCCTAGAGGTTAGAGGTTAGGGGAGGTTAGAGATCAGATATACACTAACCCTAACCCCTATAACAGTCAGGATGTAGAGGAGCCTCCAGCCTCTCTGACAACTGTCCCTAGGGGTTAGAGGTTAGAGGTTAGAGATCAGATATACACTAACCCTAACCCTATAACAGTCAGGATGTAGAGGAGCCTCCAGCCTCTCTGACAACTGTCCCTAGAGGTTAGAGGTTAAGGGTTAGAGGTGAAGGTTAGAGGTTAAGGGTTAGTGTGCAGGTCTTACGTTTTGGAGCTGGTGTTTCCTGTGACCTGTTTCATCACCTGGCAGTAGACTTCATCTTTCATCAGCCCTAACTCCCCACTCAGCTACAGGACACACACACAAATATAGGTTTC
The DNA here is from genome assembly GCF_020615455.1 of Coregonus clupeaformis. Taxonomy (NCBI): domain Eukaryota; kingdom Metazoa; phylum Chordata; class Actinopteri; order Salmoniformes; family Salmonidae; genus Coregonus; species Coregonus clupeaformis. Next base: position 40,000 of record NW_025537008.1, read on the forward strand.
ATAAGTACAAGATATACGTTGGGGTGCACGTGAGTGTGTGTGTGTGTGTGTGTGTGTGTGTGTGTGTGTGTGTGTGTGTGTGAGTGTGTGTGTGTGTGTGTGTGTGTGTGTGAGTGTGAGTGTGAGTGTGTGTGTGTGTGTGTGTGTGTGTGTGTGTGTGTGTGTGTGTGTGTGTGAGTGTGTGTGTGTGTGTGTGTGTGTGTGTGTGTGTGTGTGTGTGTGTGTGTGTGTGTGTGTGTGTGTGTGTGTGTGTGTGTGTGTGTGTGTGTGTGTGTGTGTGTGTGTGTGTGAGTGTACCTTTAGGATAGTTGAGACCAGGTCCTGTTCTGTCTGTCCCTTCAGAGGGTAATCCCCATGAACTTCATCACAGCTGCAGAGAGAAGAAGGTGAGAGGTTAAAGGTTAAAGGGCTGCAGAAACAAGCAGACATAGTTACATTACATGTTACGTGATAAATAAACGACAGCTATACTGAACAAAAATACAAACACAACATCTAAAGTGTTGGTTACGTATAAGCCGTCTCCAACGTCATTTTAAAGAATTTGGCTGCACGTCCAACCGGCCTCACAACCGCAGACCACGTGGTAACCACGCCAGCCCAGGACCTCCACAGACCACCTGTAACCACGCCCAGCCCAGGACCTCCCCAGACCACGTGTAACCACGCCAGCCCAGGACCTCCCCAGACCACCTGTAACCACGCCAGCCCAGGACCTCCCAGACCACGTGTAACCACGCCAGCCCAGGACCTCCCCAGACCACGTGTAACCACGCCAGCCCAGGACCTCCCCAGACCACGTGTTAACCCACGCCAGCCCAGGACCTCCCCAGACCACGTGTAACCACGCCAGCCCAGGACCTCCCCAGACCACGTGCAACCACGCCAGCCCAGGACCTCCCCAGACCACGTGTAACCACGCCAGCCCAGGACCTCCCAGACCACGTGTAACCACGCTAGCCCAGGACTCCCCAGACCACGTGTAACCACGCCAGCCCAGGACCTCCCCAGACCACGTGTAACCACGCCCAGCCCTCCACATCCGGCTTCTTCACCTGCGGGATTGTCTGAGACCAGCCACCCAGACAGCTGATGAAACTGTGGGTTTCAAAATGTATAGCGCATAGAATTAAAAAAGGTTTTGTCGGACATTATTCATTCTAATCAGACAGGTTTTTACATGGAAGATACATTGGAGATAATACAAGGCAAGTACTGGAAACCAGGCCTGCTATTCATAGCTGACTTTGAAAAGGCTTTTGATAAAGTACGACTGGAGTTTACAGTGAGGGAAAAAAGTATTTGATCCCCTGCTGATTTTGTACGCTTGCCCACTGACAAAGAAATGATCAGTCTATAATTTTAATGGTAGGTTTATTTGAACAGTGAGAGACAGAATAACAATAACAAAATCCAGAAAAACGCATGTCAAAAATGTTATAAATTGATTTGCATTTTAATGAGGGAAATAAGTATTTGACCCCCTCTCAATGAGAACGATTTTGGCTCCCAGGTGTCTTTTTATACAGGTAGACGAGCTGAGATTAGGAGCACACTCTTAAAGGGAGTGCTCCTAATCTCAGTTTGTTACCTGTATAAAGACACCTGTCCACAGAAGCAATCAATCAATCAGATTCCAAACTCTCCACCATGGCCAAGACCAAAGAGCTCTCCAAGAATGTCAGGGACAAGATTGTAGACCTACACAAGGCTGGAATGGGCTACAAGACCATCGCCAAGCAGCTTGGTCAGAAGGTGACAACAGTTGGTGCGATTATTCGCAAATGGAAGAAACACAAAATAACTGTCAATCTCCCTCGGCCTGGGGCTCCATGCAAGGTCTCAACTCGTGGAGTTGCAATGATCATGAGAACGGTAAGGAATCAGCCCAGAACTACACGGGAGGATCTTGTCAATGATCTCAAGGCAGCTGGGACCATAGTCACCAAGAAAACAATTGGTAAACACTACGCCGTGAAGGACTGAAATCCTGCAGCGCCCGCAAGGTCCCCCTGCTCAAGAAAGCACATATACAGGACAGTCTGAAGTTTGCCAATGAACATCTGAATGATTCAGAGGAGAACTGGGTGAAAGTGTTGTGGTCAGATGAGACTAAAATGGAGCTCTTTGGCATCAACTCGCCGTGTTTGGAGGAGGAATGCTGCCTATGACCCCAAGAACACCATCCCCACCGTCATACATGGAGGTGGGAAACATTATGCTTTGGGATAGTTTTTTCTGCTAAGGGGACAGGACAACTTCACCGCATCAAAGGGACGTATGGGACGGGCCATGTACCGTCAAATCTTTGGTGAGAACCTCCTTCTCTCAGCCAGGGCATTGAAAATGGGTCGTGGATGGGTATTCCAGCATGACAATGACCCAAAACACATGGCCAAGGCAACAAAGGAGTTGGCTCAAGAAGAAGCACATTAAGGTCCTGGAGTGGCCTAGCCAGTCTCCAGACCTTAATCCCATAGAAAATCTGTGGAGGGAGCTGAAGGTTCGAGATTACCCAAACATCAGCCTCGAAACCATAATGACTTGGAGAAGATCTGCAAAGAGAGTGGGACAAAATCCACTCCTGAGATGTGTGCAACCTGGTGGCCAACTACAAGAAACGTCTGACCTCTGTGATTGGCAACAGGGTTTGCCACCAAGTGTATGGCGTCGTGTAGGGCGGTTTGCTGATGTCAACGTTGTGAACAGAGCTGCCCCATGGTGGGTAGGGTTATGGTATAGGCAGGCATAAGCTATGGACAACGAACACAATTGCATTTTATCGATGGCAATTTGAATGCACAGAGATACCGTGATGAGATCCTGAGGCCCATTGTCGTGGGGCCATTCATCCACCGCCATCACCTCATGTTTCAGCCTGATAATGGACGGCCCCATGTCGCAAGGATCTGTACCCACAATTCCTGGAAGCTGAAAATGTCCCAGTTCTTCCATGGCCTGCATACTCACCAGACATGTCACCCATTGAGCATGTTTGGATGCTCTGGATCGATGTGTACGACACAGCGTGTTCCAGTTCCCCGCCAATATCCAGCAACAACGCACAGCCATTGAAGAGGAGCTGAGACAACATTCCACAGGCCATAATCAACAGCCTGAAAAGCTTATGAAGGAGCTGCGTGAGGCCAATGGTGGGCACACCGATACCGACTGGTTTTCTGATCTCCCCCCCCTACCTTTAAAAAAAGGAGATCTCTGACCAACAGATGCATATCTGTCTATTCCCAGTCACGTGAAATCCATTGATTAGTCTAATGAATGTGATTTCAATTGACTGATTTCCTTCTATGAACTGTAACTCAGTAAAATCTTTGAAATTGTTGCATGTTGCGTTTATATTTTAGTTCAGTGTATTTGATTAGAAGCCATTGGCCAAGTCCCAAATGGTACCCAGTTCCCTACTTAGTACACTACTGGAGCTCTGGTCTAAAGTACTGTACTATGTAGGGAATAGGGTTCAATTTGGGACGCAGCCAGTGTTGTCTCCGTCTTACCCAGGGGAGATGTCAGCTGCTACCTTGTTCATGTTGCTGTCTGTGAAGTCTATCAGAGACTCTGGAGAGGGGACTGGTGAAACAAACACACAGGATACACACCCAGTCTGAATACTCAGGATACGTACTCAGAATACACACCCAGTCTGAATACTCAGGATACACACCCAGTCTGAATACTCAGGATACGTACTCAGAATACACACCCAGTCTGAATACTCAGGAAACGTACTCAGAATACACACCCAGTCTGAATACTCAGGATAAGTACTCAGAATACACACCCGGTCTGAATACTCAGGATACACACCCAGTCTGAATACTCAGGATACATACTCAGAATACACACCCAGTCTGAATACTCAGGATACGTACTCAGAATACACACCCAGTCTGAATACTCAGGATACGTACTCAGAAT
>NW_025537009.1:0-43895 GCF_020615455.1 Coregonus clupeaformis
AAATGATCCGATTTATTTTTGGACAACTTTGTGCATATTGGCCTAGGCTATATTATTCACCACCTGAGGATGTGGGAACTCAAAACACTTATCTAGATTGCTAACTGTAAATATAATAATGTTACTAGATAGCCGATGTAGGCTAATTTATTAATATATTAGCGAATGTAATGTCCTACAAAAACATTCCAGCTCTAGGCCTATACAGGCTACTTGATGTAGCCTTATTCACCGCAAATGGCGCGCTCCGCAGCGCATCAAAACCATATACTACATAGCCTACTCCAGTTGTAAAGTGGTGCCATGAACTCCATATTGAGAGGTGAGAAATGTAATTATATACTCACAGAAAGCAGTGACTCTCCTCTCTGTAACTAGAACAACAGTAGTTGCTTTTGCTAACTGTATTTTCCCGCAATTGCATTTTAAGCAACGGTCATATGGTTGTGCTTATTAGAATGCACCTCTCACCTATTGCTCACTCAAAATGGGGACAGGCAGATCCGTTCATATGGTCTATTTTTGGTCAATTGCACAATCATAATAATAAAGAAAAAATAAGCAAATTGTGAACCAAAAACTAACGTGACCGGCTAAAAAGATTCACTGGCACCCTAGCAACCAATTTAAAATTGGTCGCACTGCCAAGTCAAAGGGTCGCAAATGCAAGTGTTTTGGTCGCAGTTTTGAGCCCTGAAATGCAGTAAGCTATATTAGTCTAGGTTTGGAGGTACAGTATTGAGAAGCTAAATGCCTGTTCTCTTTTTTACCCTAGACTGACTGACATGTCCAGCAAGCTGAATGAGCTCCGTAGGCCTCTGTTCAAGCCCACCCCTGGGATGGCTCCCATGCCTCTCCGACGAGGTAAGAACCAATCCTCAGAGTTCCCTTTGTTATTTCGTGCTGGCGACTGGCACGTCTGTGGCGCATTCAGTAAGGCAAAATCATCAGAATATAACTTGCAGATAGAAATGAAATGAATAGGGCTGAAATGACTCTATTCTTGAAGACAGAGAATCATATATTTATATCTGAACGTTCTGTAACGTTCCTGAACTGCCCACTGTGTTTCATACCTGGCAGGGCTAATTTCTATTGTCTTGTCGGTAGGATTTCAGCTGTGACTGCATTTCAGATTAGTTCTTGGATGTTTTGACTGTCTGATTCCCCATCTGCTGTTTGATCTCTACTTTCTGAAATGCATGTTTTCCTGATGTTTTGATTTGAATTCCTTGAAGCTGGTCCAATGTGGAGAGACTGACAGCGGTATTTGGCTGTGTGGTGTTGGTTGTGTGTTTTGTTGTTTTAAAGGTTGTTAAATGCTTTTGCTAAACAGGTGATTCGTACGGGCCCTCACCTGTGAGTGGCGGTGCCCCGTCCCCCCCTCTCATGATAGAGGGTCCCGGGCGCCCCCCCTCTGCCCCCGTGGGGCGAAGGAACGAGCTCTACGGTGAGACTCCTGAACCCCCGCCCCGGACAGCCTTGGCCCTTCTGATTGGCCGAGCAGTACCATCCCTCAGCCAATCAAACCCCTCCTTGTTCACCCTTGTATGCCCCGACTCGCTGCTCTCTTTTTCACCTTTCCTTTTTCCCTTTCTTCACCTCCCCTGTGGTGTTTCAATCATTTCCCTTCCTTATTTTTCTTCCTACTGCTCTCATCCTGCTCCTAGTTGGTACCCACCTCTGACCTTTTCCTCTTCCTTTTTTTTGTCTTCTGATTACTTCCTTTTTGATTTTCTATGACATTCTTTCATGTCTCTTTCACTGCCATCTTTTATCCCTCTACTGCCATACCCATCTTTCTCACCTGTGTTTGAGTGTCCAGATGATCCAGAATGTTCCCATGCCTTCATTTGCTTTCACAATTTGGAATAACGCCTCTTGCTCTTCCAGTACTATGGTGTTGTTTTTGTTGTGTTCAGCTGTTGTGAGATCATATGTAAGGGGCAACTCGTTAGGTTACCAAAGCTTTAGCCTTTGCTTTATTTTTTTAAACCATATGAGATGTGGTATTAATATTTATCCGCAAGTGTTCTAGTTCTAGAAGAGTAATATCCTACCATGACATGACCAAACATTTTCCTCGGACTGCAAATAGACCAGACTTTGCTATAAATAGATGGTAGCATGAACCAGCAACGTGGTCTAGAGTCAGGTGTCTAATGACAACCAGGAGAGCCAAGATTAGCATTCGAGAAGATGAGAATATGGCATCACCGTGTATTTTGTGTCCAATAGGACCACGACCTCCATCTGACCCTCACGGCCGTTACCCTCCTGACCACAAACACCCAGTGGCTGCTAGACCTGGTAGAGATTATATTTGTAGTCACTGAGGGTTGATGTAGTATTATTCCCTAATTGTGCCCTTATCCTAAATCTCCTCTAATCATTCTGCCCTTTGCTCCTCCACAGACACAATGGCCCCACGTACATCCTCACTAAGCAATCTGGACTGCTCGGTAAGTTTCAGTCAATTTCCACAGCTTATTTGTTTCCTTATTACGTAACCATGTCAGGAGGGAAAAAGTGACATGGAACTAGAGAAGGAAAGTTTCAATGAAACCCCTTCAGTACTTACTGTGGTGTGTGCATCTCTCCCCCCTGTTCCTCCATCATGTGGGTGTGTTTGCACTAAAGCAGACCACTCCACTAGAGTCAGAGTCACAGGCTGAGGCCCAGGCCTCCACAGAGAACCCAGAGGCAGTGAGTATTATGTTCCAGGCAGCGGTGGCAGGGATTGCGGATGTGTGTGTGAGCATGCTTACCCCAGCTGTGGATCAGTGGCTGGAGTGGCAGGCAGCTGGGTAGTGGCTTCACATGGTTGTCAGACTTAACATTGCTGGCTGGATTCTGACATGCGTAGTTACTTGTCTTAAGGCGCTTACAGACGGGCCTCGGTAAACGGCAATTGAACCTCGAGAAAATCCTGTAGAGACCAGCGGTCCCCGGTTGTTGTCAGTTCGAAGGTTGTCATTAAAACATTGTTTGATTGGTTGGCAAGATGAACTCTGCTCATTGGTCAACCATGTGCCGCTCAAGACTTCAGCTAATTTAATATTTTGAAGCCTTGAGTGCCGAGCCAGCGGCGCCGCTCACTGGAGTGAGTACCACGACCCGAGCCACTAGCAAAACTGCTTGCGTTTTGCCGCTCTACTCCCATTTGAAGTCTGATACCTTCGCCGCTTACCGCGGCCCGTCTGTAAGCGCTTTTACATGTTCCTTACATTAAGACACCCTCCCTCTGACCCCCACTGAGTGAAATGGTGGCACTGTTCTACAAAGCCTTAACTTCAGCACAACTACATGATGGATATCTCAAATGTGTTATCATTTAAAGCTGTGTGTGTGTTTGAGGTTAATGCTTTGTGGAAACGGTCCTGATTCCGAAATCAGTGTGATTCTTGTGGAACTGTGTAACTTGACTTATTGTGGGTTATTGTTGTCTTTCTCACATGTGCATGATTGTGTTTGTTTTGTTCTAACCTAACGAAACTGTTTGAATCACATGAAAGGGGTCTTCACTGTTGGTGCCAGCAACAGGGCTACAAGCACAATGGACATATTGCTATTCTTCGTTTTAATGTTTCTTGTTTGTTGTTCCTCCAGAACTCTCGACCTCAGGGTCCTGGCTCCCTCCTGGTCTCTCCCATCAGCTCCCCCCCCGACTCAGGCCCCGGCCCCCTCAGACCAATCATCAGCTATCCCTCCGGACTCTGCTACCGTCCCCCTCCCGGCCCCGGCCCCCACCACATCCCTCCTCCCCCACCCTTCATGCCTCCCGTGTACCGACCAGACAACGGACACTCAGGCATGATGCCTCCCAGACCCCCACCGCCTAACGGACACCCGCCTGGTCCCATGATCCCACCCGAATATCGGCCTCCACCACCTGGTGCTTACAGTCCCCCTTCCCCACACAACCGGTGCCCTCCTCCACCTTCTCACTATGGACCGGTGCCTCCCCCATTCGGTAGGTGGTGAATTCTGGCCCCCAGCTTTTACCTCAAGTTGACTCTTTGCTATTAGTATTTCAGTTGTGGTTAGTAATGCTATTGTTATGTTGGTACTATGGTATTATATTTGTTTTCCCTTCTACCTAGGTGTTTCCAGCGGCACTCCTATGGCCCGACCCATGGGACCCCCACGTACCTACGTGCACTATGGACCACGTGATCATTCCATCCCACCCCAGCACCTGCCCCCTTGGGCGGCCCCATACCCTCCTCACGGCGGCCCCAGAGACTTCCCTGGGCAGCCCCCCATGCAGCCACAGGCCCCCCATGGCCATGACTCTTCTGTGGGCCCCCAGCCCGGCATTGGCTCCCAGGGCCAGGGGCAAGACTACAGCTCCCAGCAGGCAACAGCTGCCCCCCAGGACTCAGTCAGCTCTGCCATGGCAGAGCCTTAGACACCCACCAACCGTTAACGACCTGGCTACATTTAATTAACCACGATTCATCTCTTTATTTTTCTTAAAGTATCTTTTCTTAAAGTATCTTAAAAGTTAGTGTTCCTATTAAAGCATCAGAAAATCAATGTCTTATGTTTCGTATGTTTGAGTAGTGACTGAGGCTTGCCACTCTGCAAGAAGGCCTATTGTGCAATAACATTTATATTGTATGACTGAGGGTTTTTAAAAGGGTATTATGTTGGTTTTGTATTAATTTCACAATGTTATCATGGTTTCCTATGGAAATTATTAAAAATAAAGGGGCCCCAAGCTTTTGGGTTGCTTGCGCTGGTTCTAATCCCCGAGCCGACTAGATGAAAAATCTGTTGATGTGCCCTTAAGCAAGGCACTTAACCCTAATTGGTCATGTAAGTCGCTCTAGATTAGAGCGTCTGCTAAATGACTAATTTTTTTTTTTTTAAATGTATCAATCATTTCAGAAGTACCGTATTATCTTAACTCTTCCCAAAACAGTCTCTTCAGAATGAACTGAAAAGGAAGGTTGTGTAAATTGATAGTCAGAGATGTATTTACTATTCTTAGGATATTTTATTAATAAAGCTGGTAAAAAGTACTGCAGTTATGTTATCTATTGTTCATATGAAGCATATGACAACTCTTCAGATCCATTTTAGTTTAAAGGAAATGTCTGATAGTGCTCAATGTATTTGTTTTGTATGGATAGCTATATTACATGTGAAAAGCCATTAATCACCCACTAACTGAACACCTGTCATATTACCTTCACATTGTTTGTCTTTTTTTTGTCTTATGTTACATCAGGGATGCATCACATTTGTCAATTTATTTTCAAGTAAAAAAAGAACCTGATATTTCTTGCACATGATTAAAGACCGTATTTGCATTACATTTATATCATTGCGCTCAGATAATGTATGCTTTGGTGAGAAATATTTGTTTAACTCTGAGTAGGTCCCAGAGCGTTTCTTTGTACCCACAGACAATATTTACTGCTACCAAAACACTTGACTGATTTGATTATTAATGGCATATCTGGAATGGTATTATGTACACCGTTATCAAGGCTGTCAAATGATTGTATAGTTGGGCTCTGCTCTGCCTTATACAGTATGTGAAGCCATAAATGGAGTTACTGAAGGTTAATCATGATGACTAAGTGAATTTTCTGTCGACCACACCCTACACTTGAATTTGCTCTCTTTGTACATGCTATCAATAACAGCTACAGTAATACCCATCTGTTTATTCCTGAAGTGGTTAATTCTGGTAATTGCTATGGGCACTCCTGCAAAGCCTTCACTAGTCTTGCATGACAGTGGCTATGGTAGTGAGCATCAAATACGTGATCCATTGTGGTTCAATTGTGACTGACTGATCTACAAATAATTAGCAGTTTATTTTATGATGCAAGGTCATTTGTAGATCAGTCAGCAGTCACCTGCAATGTCGAACAAGCCAAGTGAAAATTTGACATAAGTGTTTAGTTAGGATTCGCTCCTTTAGTAAGTGTAAAGGAGGACTACTATTCAAACAGCACAGTGTAAATTGTCAATCCAATGATAAATGTTCATTTTCTCACAACCTGTCACCCAAAGCACAACACTGTATTGACAATCGTCAACCTTGTCAGACAGCACACACACAATAATATGCACTGATTAGTGTCTCTAAATGCCACATTCAAAACAACTGGGAACTTGGAAAGACAACCGGGAACTCCAACTGAGATATCTTTTTGAACGGTCATACAACTCGGAATTCCAAGTCGGAAACTCTTTCTAGAGCTCCGACTTGAAGATCACTGACATCATGATTTTACCTCGTTCTTTTCAGAGTTCCCAGTTGTCTTGAAAGCACCATAAGTATATTCAGTTAGTGCCATTACAAAAAAAATATCAAAATATTAATAAAAATGTAGACAATGTTTTAATAGTGGTTAGCCATTGTGGCATTGATGGGAACAGCATTCGAAACAAAGGTAGAAATCAACTTCAGTTACATGCAGCATCCTTTTTCAAATCCCTTTACAACAGGATGACATCATAGCATCTCAGAATCCTTTTTGAATGGTAATAAAATGCATCCTTACTTCCGCCCATCCTTGAAGTAATCACAGATCTGTGATAGGATAGATTAAAGCAAATATCCCAATATATTGCTTTTACCTATTAAATAATGCCAGATCAGTGATAAGGGTGCATTTTTAAGTAAATGAACAGGGCAGTTATGTTTTCACTCTGTGGCAGTTGTGTCAAAATATCTCATTGTGCCCATTTGAAATTGGCACCAGGATATGACATCATCAATACACCGCTTGACCACCTATGACCATGTTGTTCCTCTTTTGTCCCCAAACGGAAAGACAGAGGAAGACTAAAGACGAGGCTGGTTGTTTTTCTGCTGGTTGCTTGACATACAGTGCCAATTGCTAACTCAACTCTTATTTTCCATTGAACGTCATGCAGAGAGGAGAAAAAAGTTATCGCTAATTGGCATCAGAGGGGTCAAATGCGGCGTTCGTAACCAAGTGGGAATTTACCATATAGGACTGGGAAAAATCAATTTGAACGGCCCTCCAACTGGAAATTACTAGTGAGAAACTTGTATATATCATCCTGAGCTCCCACTTCTCCCACATGCTGACCTCTGACGTCACCTATTAAGGAAATGACCTGGATAACAGCCTTTTCGGCAGTTAAATGCAACAACAAAACCTTATTTATAAAAAGCAATCTATCAATATGGTTTTTTAACACTCATTTGTTTACCAGCATGATAGCTTTTAGTTTATGGCTTAGGAAGCTTGTTGGCCATTAGACAAATCAGCCTTTCTCAACAAGTTCAAAGCACGTGAATGCATCCAACTGGTATTTACGACTTCACAACTGGTAAATTCCCACCTCCCACCTGGTTACGAACGCAGCATTATACAGTAGGGTGTTGTCACCGCTGTAGTTAATATGTGTCATCCAGGGCCATCCTATGACAGAGTTGAGGGTGTGGCCTTTGGGCCTGCTGGGTTTAGTATTGCTGATGTGAGTGGAGGCGGATACGCAGTAGGTACACCAAACTTTGTTGGATGTCTGATGACTACAGTGGAATTCTGTGGTGCTTCTGCTTTCTTGATGTGCTCCATTCAGTGACCTCGGTTATTAATCTTTGTGCAACGTCTGGTGGAGGTGGAGATAGAGTGGCTTCTTTGTCAGGAGCTGGAGCTTCTTCCTCTTGAAGTCAGTGGGCTTCTTGTACCTGACATCCGATAGCATAAATAAGTGATTATTTCAAACTGTATATTCAAAGGGCAGACTGACCAACAACAACAAAAAATAACACTCAAATCTGAGATTCTCCAAAGAAATAGTTATCCAATTTGATTTATTTTCATCTTTAAATAAAATAGAGAGTACATTTAAAGAAAGTTAATCTGGAAAATTCAACAATGTGTCACTCACAACTCGATCACAATGGGACCAGGTTTGATCTCATCCATTTCCATGAAGGCAAAACATTTTGTGCTGGTAAACCCCTTCTTGGGTTTATAGTGCTTGAACTCAAAGAAAATAGCTACCCCTGGAACATGAACAAAATTCAGGATTAGCAATTGTCCGCCCAATCCCTCTGCAAGGATTTGAACATAAACGGACACTGTAGTAGCTTAATATTACATGATACTAGCTAAATAGAGGCCCCACTACTAATTCAGTAGAAATAGAAAGTTTGACTACCTTTTGGTAGTCTCTCGATATGTCTCTGGATCTCGATGTCTACGCTGAAGTGAATGTATGTGTCCTCCTTTCGGGTAGCCACAGGTGTGTCTTGCACCGGGTTCAAATCAATGCCATTCACATCTGTTGGGAAACAAAACGTTCAGATTCACTTGGGCTGTTCTGCAGGAAAAATATATAAAAAATGTACTGTCAAGCGTCAACTCAACAGAGATAATTCTTTTTACAAAATGTCTAGATTATCACTGTTTCAGACCTTACCATTTCAGATGTGAAGGTAAGCAACTCATCTCAGCATTTTAAACAATATAGCCTACATACAGTACCTTTCACACTAACTGTCATGTAGGGATCAATGCATTGCCCTGCATCTTTCAGCCCAATCTTGTCAATCTTTATCGTGAGCAGCGACATCCCGGGCTCTGAGGGTAACCGTGGCAACAATGTACCTGTTGGAGACATGAAAGCTGTAACTTTCTAAAGAAATACAATAATTGCATAAAACATTCCCACTTTCCCAGAACTAATGCAGCTGAAATCAATATAATGTTGGCGTCCGAAATGTAACCCTACTCCCTATATAGTGCACTACTTTTGACTAGGGACCATAGGGGCCGTATTGCACTATATAGGGAATAGGGTGTAATTTGGGACGTAACCAGTGTTTATACTTGCAGATCCTTTTTCAAGTCATTACTGTCAGCATTATTTTACTTATACAATAATAGGCAGCAGAAGAAGTTGTAGACTGACTAACAGGTAAGGCTAAGATGACATACCCATTTTGGTGAACGCTTGTAAAAAAAAAGAAGACATTGTAAAGTAGATTCAACAACTAAAGTTATCTAGTAGTAGTAGTAGTATAGGGTTATTGATAATAACAAACTGTCTATTAGTAGGCAATCATATTCATGCTACAACAAAACCTATTGACTTAGGGTCCTTTAGTAGGGCTGATAGTTTAGAGATCAAGAGGTCAATTAAGGAACATACCTTCAGGTAATGCTTTACTCCTGAGTGTTTCACTCGCTCATAGAAGCTGTTGTAGTCTTCCAGCTTCGATTCGGGATGGTGGTGTAGTATCTCTGTGCCTTTCCTCCAAATTATCTGAAAGACAAAGTTTGAAGAAATCAAACTTAGCATCTATACAGTACTTCTTAGCTACACTTTGTGAGTGTTCAGTCAGTCCAAAGATAGACCTACCTCAGCGTAGAGTTGTGGCATGTTTGCAGTGGTATCCTCCAGTGTCTGTGAGTAACTGGCCATGTACTCTGCGGCATCCTGCCATCTATGGTGCAGCAAGACCTCCCTGATGTGTTGGAGGCAGTTCCTTGTGGTCTTGTGAAAGCCAGTCTCACGGGGTGTCTCTGTAATGAAACAGACATAGCTACTGATTAATAAGACTAAAGAGAGCATCTTATGTAAAGATGAAAACGATAATCAGACACTGACATACACTACGTGACCAAAAGTATGTGGACACCTGCTCGTCAAACATCTAATTCCAAAATCATGGGCATTAATATGGAGTTGTACACCCTTTGCTGCTATAACAGCCTCCACTCTTCTGGGAAGGCTTTCCACTAGATGTTGGAACATTGCTGCGGGGACTTGCTTCCATTCAGCCACAAGAGCTTAAGTGAGGTTGGGCGCTGATGTTGGACGATTAGTCCTGGCTGGCAGTCGGCATTCCAATTCATCCCAAAGGTGTTTGATGGGGTTGAGGTCAGGGCTCTGAGCTAGCCAGTCAAGTTCTTCCACATTTCTGTATGGACCTCGCTTTGTGCACGGGGGCATTGTCATGCTGAAACAGGAAAGGGCCTTCCCCAAACTGTTGCCACAAAGTTGGAAGCACAGAATTGTCTAGAATGTCAATGTAAGCTGTAGCGTTAAGATTTCCCTTCACTGGAACTAAGGGTCCTAGCCCAAACCATGAAAAACAGCCCCAGACTATTATTCCTCCACCACCTAACTTTACAGTTGGTGCAATGCATTCGGGCAGGCAGCGTTCTCCTTGCATCCACCAAACCCAGATTATTCCGTCAGACTGCCAGATGGTGACATGTGACAACGCGTTTCCACTGCTCCAGAGTCCAATGGCGGCGATCTTTACACCACTCCAGTCGACGCTTGGCATTGCGCATGGGGATCTTAGGCTTGTGTGCGGCTGCTCGGCCCGACTAACAGTTATTGTGCTGACATTGCTTTTAGAGGCAGTTTGGAACTCGGTAGTGAGTGTTGCGACCTATGATTGATGATTTTTACAAGCTATGTGCTTCAGCACTCGGCGGTCCTCTGTGAGCTTGTGTGGCCTACCCCACTTCGCACTTCGCGGCTGAGCCGTTGTTGCTCCTAGACGTTTCCACTTCACAACAACAGCACTTTAAGTTAACTGAGGCAGCCCTAGCAGGGCAGAAACTTGACGAACTGACTTGTTGGAAAGGGTGGCATCCTATGACCGTGCCACGTTGAATGTCACTGAGCTCTTCAGTAAGGCCATTCTACTGCCAATGTTTGTGTATGGAGATTGCATGGCTGTGTACTCGATTTTATACACCTGTAAGCAACGGGTGTGGCTGAAATAGCCGAATCCAATAATTTGAAGGTGTGTCCACATACTTTTGTGTATACATAGTGTATGTAGCACCAATCGGTAGGCAGGACCTTGAACTAGCTGGTTTAGCTTACTCGAGGGTTCACATATACGTCTACACACTGTATTTTATCAATTACCTTTAAATATAGGAGGAGCCAGGGGTAGGTTTGGCTTCTTGATTTGTTTTCTGTTGATTGATTAATCATCATCTGAAGACTCATTTTCGCCCAGTTCTTCTACAGGTACCCTGAGTTCCGACTCCAGATCATCAATGACTCACCATTTGAAGTTCGACCTATTTTCGTAAACAATCATGTGAAAGCCACATTATAATATATATATATATATATATATATATATATATATATATATATATATATATTTGTTATATTTTTAGCAAAATATAATGTAGGTAGTTTAGCAAAAAGTGTGAATTTGCTCCAAACCCCATGCATGCTACCAACGCCTCGTCAGCGACACAAAATAAAATAATTCCGGGTCACGGAATTTCTGAGTTTTTCAAAATAAAGGTCGCCCACGTAATAGTAGAAAAGTATCATTAAACTGTATTTATTCATGACAAAAATAATTGTCTAAACATTAACAATGATTCATATTTGTTCCTATTTAAGTGGTATTTGCATTAAATGTGGGGTTCAAAACATGGTCCAAGGTCAAATAGGGCGGCAGGTAGCTTAGTGGTTAAGAGTGTTGTGCCAGTAACCGAAAGGTCGCTGGTTCTAATCCCCGAGCCGACTAGGTGAAAAATCTGTCGACATGCCCTTGAGCAAGGCACTTAACCCTAATTGCTCCTGTAAGTCGCTCTGGATAAGAGCGTCTGCTAAATGACTAAAAAAATAATTTAAAAAAATGCCTGCAATTCACTGTCTTCTTCTTCTGTGGGCGTTATGGTGGACTACAACCCAAAAAGGTGTATTGCCGCCACCAACTGGATGGGTTGAAACCTAAACAAGGTAAAAATAAAATCCATACGTGATAGGGAAACTAACTTAATCCACCCAAATAAAAATAGTACATTGACAAAACAAAACTCCTATTTCTTCCTTCTTTCAATTCTCCATATCTCCCTTCTCAGGCTCTAGGGCCTGAGACGGTGGTACTGACTTGTGACAATATTCCATGTAACTCCTTCGTCGAGAAATCTTTCAGCCCCAGGAACCTCTCCGCCGCTTCCACAATGATTTCTATCTTCCTGGACCTTCTCTCCACCTTGGCAGTGCCATTTATCACCATAGCTATAAAGGCCACAAAGTCCACCTTCTTACCTCGTTTAGGGATCATGGCTCAACCTTTGAAATGTCAGGATCCTGCTGGTGAAAGGCAACCCCTGCAGCCTGCAGTGAAGGCCTTTCCATTTTACATTTACATTTTTGTCATTTAGCAGACGCTCTTATCCAGAGCGACTTACAGTTAGTGGACTTCAAGTGCACCATTCAAACCCTCAACCCTTTTACCAGCTGCTGCATATGATACGCTCTGGATAGCCCTGACTTTGGCTTGCAGGGATTTGTAGTCTTGCATGATGTCTACTTTGATGCTAATTAGCATTTTTCGAATCTGAGAGTAAATAGAGCCGAATATATTGATAAAAGTCACCTTGTCCAAGAGCGATTTAAATGGTTATCAAAACGTCATGCCAGGGTAAGCCTACACGAAACACAGCCCTTATTTTAAGTGTTTCTAAAATTCCCTATAGGAAAAATGAATGGTGGAAAAACGATTGGAACCATTTCCCTGTTTGACCGCTAGGTTTTATGGGTATTATGACACCTCCACTGTGGGGCTCTATAGCAGGGGTAGGCAACTCTGTTCCTGGAGTGCAGCAGGTTCTGCAGGATTTTGTTCCAACTAGGCACCACACCTGACCAACTGAGCTAATTGATCAGTTCAGTGATTGCCTAAATTCAACACACCTGCTGTTCCAGGTTGGTTCAATCCAGAATATGAAGTGTCTGCGGCACTCCTGGACCAGGGTTGCCTAGCCCTGCACTATAGGCCTATAAATTACATATTGGCTTATAGAGAGAACTATTCTAGGTGCCGGAATAAAGTGGGGTTGGGATTACTCAATAGGGTCTTCATTTTAATTTGACTTTATAACAAGTGGGCTTCGTGTTCGAGCCTATTTCTTCCTATTTAAGAAATAAAAGGTAGGCCTACCTGTTTGTGGACGAAATTATAGGCTATACTATAATAACATATATATAATAATGATTTAACAACAATATAATGGAATAAAAAAGAATAGAATAAATTAGGGAAGGGAGTTGGTCGCAGAGGTCTGGTGTTGGTGGAAGGACTGGTAAAGGGTGGACCTAGTGCTATAGTAGGAGTTGACTGTACTGATAGTGACGCTGTTGTCTATGGTGATAAGAGTTAACTGTGGAGTCGACCTTACTGATAAATGCATAGATCAGAATAATTTGACAAAACAGATGAATGAAAATAAGGCTGTTGAACCACCAAATCTGAAACATAAATTGTATGGGGTGGCAGGGATGTAGATAATTTTAAACAATAAAGGCAATACTTGGGGAGATATTGACCCTGAATATGGAATGGACCAGCACAGTTGGCCAACATCACTTTTATGGGTTGTAAGAATAGGCAGAAAGAGGTTAATGTCTTTGGTATTGGCCTGTAATTAGTTGCAATGCTTTTTTGTCATTTCATTTGCAATGGCATGTGACTTGGATCATTACCATCATTGATGGTCCTCCCAAATATGTTCACTACCGGGCTTCCCTGGACCTTGATAGTAGAGTGGCTACTATTTTGAGAACAAAATAAAACAAGGATAGCCAACCCTTAGCGTCGTCCCTCAACTAGGCATTTATATGACCATTTATTTGATCAATTCTGACTTTTACTTTTAAAGGTTAATATAAATGTAGTTGAGGGACGATAGCCTACCCTGAGACTGTGAGAGTCATATCATCTCTGTATTTGCTTAGTTTTGTTAGAAATTGCGTAATTCAAATCTGGTATTGAAATAAGAATCAAGAGATCTTCAATCCAGCTAAATTTATTAAATGCAAAATGTATGGATGATAAGTATGTTGGTTCGTATACGGGCTCACTGAAAAACCTCGCAGGGCAGACAGAGAACTAATCCATTGTTTTAGATTGTTCTTCAATTTTTTTAATTTTTTTTAATTTTTTTTTTCCACCTTTATTTAACCAGGTAAGCCAGTTGAGAACAGGTTCTAATTTACAACTGCGACCTGGCCAAGATAAAGCAAAGTAGTGCAATAAAAACAACACAGAGTTACATATGGGGTAAAAAAAACATAAAGTCAGAAATACAACAGAAAATGTATATACAGTGTGTGCAAATGTAGCAAGGAGGTAAGGCAATAAATAGGCTATAGTGCAGAATAATTACAATAGTATTAACACTGGAATGCTAGATGTGCAAGAGATTATGTGCAAATAGAGATACTGGGGTGCAAAAGAGCAAAATAAATAACAATATAGGGATGAGGTAGTTGGGTGGGCTAATTTCAGATGGGCTGTGTACAGGTGCAGTGATCGGTAAGGTGCTCTGACAACTGATGCTTAAAGTTATTGAGGGAGATAAGAGTCTCCAGCTTCAGAGATTTTTGCAATTCGTTCCAGTCATTGGCAGCAGAGAACTGGAAGGAATGGCGGCCAAAGGAGGTGTTGGCTTTGGGAATGACCAGTGAGATATACCTGCTGGAGCGCAGACTACGGGTGGGTGCTGCTATGGTGACCAATGAGCTAAGATAAGGCGGGGATTTGCCTAGCAGTGATTTATAGATGGCCTGGAGCCAGTGGGTTTGACGACGGACATGTAGTGAGGACCAGCCAACAAGAGCGTACAGGTCACAGTGGTGGGTAGTGTATGGGGCTTTGGAGACAAAACGGATGGCACTGTGATAGACTACATCCAATTTGCTGAGTAGAGTGTTGGAGGCTATTTTGTAAATGACATCGCCGAAGTCAAGGATCGGTAGGATAGTCAGTTTTACGAGGGCATGTTTGGCAGCATGAGTGAAGGAGGCTTTGTTGCGAAATAGGAAGCCGATTCTAGATTTAACTTTGGATTGGAGATTCTTTATGTGAGTCTGGAAGTTGAGTTTACAGTCTAACCAGACACCTAGATATTTGTAGTTGTCCACATACTCTAGGTCAGACCCGTCGAGAGTGGTGATTCTAGTCGGGTGGGCGGGTGCTAGCAGCGTTCCATTGAAAAGCATGCATTTAGTTTTACTAGTGTTTAAGAGCAGTTGAAGGCTACTGAAGGATTGTTGTATGGCATTGAAGCTCGTTTGGAGGTTTGTTAACACAGTGTCCAATGAAGGGCCAGATGTATACAAAATGGTGTCGTCTGCGTAGAGGTGGATCTGAGAGTCACCAGCAGCAAGAGCGACATCATTGATATACACGGAGAAAAGTGTCGGCCCAAGAATTGAACCCTGTGGCACCCCCATAGAGACTGCCATAGGTCCAGACAACAGGCTCTCCGATTTGACACACTGAACTCTATCTGAGAAGTAGTTGGTGAACCAGGCGAGGCAGTCATTTGAGAAACCAAGGCTATTTAGTCTGCCAATAAGAATGCGGTGGTTGACAGAGTCGAAAGCCTTGGCCAGGTCGATGAAGACGGCTGCACAGTACTGTCTATTATCAATCGCGGTTATAATATCGTTTAGGACCTTGAGCGTGGCTGAAGTGCACCCGTGACCAGCTCGGAAACCGGATTGCATAGCGGAGAAGGTACGGTGGTATTCGAAATGGTCGATGATCTGTTTGTTAACTTGGCTTTCGAATACTTTCGAAAGGCAGGGCAGGATGGATATAGGTCTGTAGCAGTTTGGATCTAGAGTGTCACCCCCTTTGAAGAGGGGGATGACCGCGGCAGCTTTCAATCTCTGGGGATCTCAGACGTTATGAAAGAGAGGTTGAACAGACTAGTAATAGGGGTTGCGACAATTTCGGCGGCTAGTTTTAGAAAGAAAGGGTCCAGATTGTCTAGCCCAGCTGATTTGTAGGGGTCCAGATTTTGCAGCGCTTTCAAAACATCAGCTGTCTGAATTTGTGTGAAGGAGAAGCGGGGGGGCATGGGCAAGTTGCAGCAGAGGGTGCAGAGTTGGTGGCCGGGTTAGTGGTAGCCAGATGGAAAGCATGGCCAGCTGTAGCAAAATGCTTGTTGAAATTCTCGATTATTGTAGATTTATCGGTGGTGATAGTGTTTCCTAGCCTCAGTGCAGTGGGCAGCTGGGAGGAAGTGCTCTTATTCTCCATGGACTTTACTCTGACAGAGAGAGAGTTCCCACCTCTCTGCTGGCCAATCAGAGTAGAGACTTGAGCGTGGTTTAGACTTACTCAGCCAATCCGTTGGCGCACTGGCTGTTCCCCGCCTCTTAGCGCATCCCTGTTTCCAGGCATACGTTTATCATAACAACCTGTCATAGTGAGAAGAGCCAGCTCCCCTAGACACCATTCCTACGTCCAAGGAAGGTTCACAGATCACAAAGAACCAGTATAGTCTAGTATTTGGAGACACAAATCCTTATCTCATTTTACCCCCTAAAACAGCTCTTCACATCAATCACAGCTTGCCAGGTGACACAACCTACATCAGCACAGTCTAGAATGCATTCTTTCTAAGTTAGTCATCCCATCAATTAGGAGAATAATAAATCCCCCATAGTTTGTTTTGGTACCCAGTGCCTGAAAAATTATCTACAATACTTTTGAGGTATCATAATAAATCTGCGGGAGTCAGATAGGCAAATTGAATGGAGAAATCGAGTGGGAAATTGCGCTCACTTGTCAGTAAACTTGTGGAATGTTTTAGTTCTATCCAACAAAGACGTGATAAACCCGAATCAGAATGTATATTGTGATGCAATAATCATATTTTATTCAGCGTTCTGGTTCCATGTCCTTGCTCTTTTAGTTTTGACATCGTCTGCCCAGATTTTCATATTTGCCTCCACGATCAACACATCCTTCGAATTGCTCCAGCCTTGGATTTTCTAACGTGTCGGCTTCATCTGCTCATGCTCGAGCAGAACCAGCCAGCCCAACATGGCTGTACATGTTTCTTATGTAACGTTATACATTTTAATTTCATGTATTCATAATTTCATACCCAAAGCCGCAGTCGAAAGGAGATTCTCCGACTTCAAAAGATGTGCAGACGAAGAATGCAGTAGTAAGTACTTGGCGCTAAACTCACGCGAACTTTCAGGATGCTTCCATCGTTCAATTCACTATCCCCCACCTCATCCCTAGCTATTTTGACAGGCGTCATCATTGACCGGTTGCCATTTCAAAGGGATGAACTCGGCTAACCTAACTGTTGTTAGTAGTAAATACCAATAAATAATAACCTAAGCTTGCTTGGTTGTAGCCGAAGCGAAGCCTCTGCCTGTGTTGGCTACTGCCTGGCTAGTCGCCCAATTCTGGAAGTAGAGCAACGTACGCTAACGTTAGCTCAACTATGTGTTTCTGTACTAACTAACGTTCTATATCGTGGAGCTCCGCCCCATAGGGGAGCTCTGCTCCTATTGGTTTACCCACTGCCCTAAGGCAGCATCAGCCTGAGACAAAATTATGCACACACCTGCAGCCAATAGGAGTACAGGTGTCCCTATAAGAGGGGATGCCTCCCCTCAATCAGCCTCCCTTTATCTTCAGCGACTGGACTAGACTGAAGAAGCCAAGAAGAGACGAAGAGAAGACTCAGGACGAGAACGCCGTCGAATTTCCAGTCATCGACGTCGTCCTAAAATGAGCACACCAGGAGATTTTCCACCCCCAAAAGCTCTTTTCAGAGCTCAATGCAGATGCTCCTCCATGGCGGCCGGCGACTCCCACGACTTATGTTTCGTGTGTCTAGGGTCCCAGCATGCCAAAGAGGGCATCTGCAGTCCCCCTAACTGCGCCTCCTGCGCCCTCCTTTCTACAAAGGAGAGGAAGCAGCGTTGGGCGTTTTTTAGGGAGGATATCCCCCTAGAGGACGTGTTGTCGATACTAGCCTCTGCTTCAGAGGCGTCATCCGACAGCGCAGACTCAGGGGATGACATTCCTATGGAACAGTCAGACCCCGTCCCTCATACATTCAAGCCTCCCTTTCCTTTGGTTAGCGAGAGGGCTTGTAGTTCCTATGGTGATGACGACACGGGCTCTGAGAAATCAGAAGCCCTGTCCTTCACCGCAGCGTCTCTGAGAACGGACTTTCCGGGTCTCATTGAGAGAGCTGCTAGACGGCTGGAAATACCGCTGCCCCCTATTCCCTTCGCACCGGAGGTTGACTTAATGGAGGGCGGCCCCTATTCCAGGCCAAGAAGAGCGGCAGAGCCATTAGCTCCTGCCATGCCTTCATTGGCAAAATACGTCGAGGGCTCATGGGAGGCACCTTTAGCGGCGCGTTCGCCGGCTAAAACGTACCTCCCATTCACTAGAGTGGAGGGAAGGTTCCAGGGCCAAGCTAAGGGAATCCCCAGGTTAGAGAGCGCCATGGCGGCGTATCTCGTACCGGGTTCGAGTCCCTGGCCCTCTTCCAGGAAAGCCACGTTGCCATCTCAGAAGGACCGTCTCACAGCACAGCTGTTAGAGAAGTCCTTCAATTTGGGAGCCCAAGCTGTAGCAGCAGCTAACAACATTGCCCTCTTGGCAGCCGCTCTGTCCCGTTTAACCACGGGTAAGACAGCGCTGGAGCCAGAGGAGGTGGAGGAGGCGTCTAGAATTTCTGGCGCCATCCTACACCTAACACAGGCATCGGCCGTCTGCTCGGGGAGGTCCATGGCCACCTCGGTGGTCGCGGAGCGACACCTCTGGTTGTCACTGACAACCATGAAGGAAGCAGACAGAACATCCCGGTCGAACGCCCCCCTCTCTGACGACGGGCTCTTTGGAGTCGCCGTCAGAGGCGACAGAGGTTTTCCAAGCTGGACGAGGAAAAGAAGCAGCTGGCCAGATACCTGCCACTGGCAGGGAGGTTAGGCCCTGCACCGTCTCGTAAACCATCCACTTCCGCCCCCCAGAGTAGACAAGGATCTACAGCGAGGCGGCGTATCCGGCACCAGTCGGCGGCCGCAGGAGGCAGGAGAGCGGGCCCAGCCCCCCCAGCAGCCACGGTGGCCCCATTGCAGCCGGCGAGGGAGGTGGAGAGAGCGCCGACCTGGGCCCCTAAGGGAGGAGGCGCACATGACGGGACGCGGGGAAGCGAATGGATGACACGTCATCCTTGAACGTGACCACTGTTCCCCCCCACCCTTCGGTTGAAGGGATGGGTGATGATGTAAATGCTTTTGTTGATGTGTTGAATAAAGAGTTGGCTCCACCTGACTTTGTCAAAAAAGAGCCCCTTTTCCATAATACGTCCGAGAGCGTTCAAATCTCACCCTCTCTCCCTTACCACTCTAAGCGCCGTTCAGCCCACCAAGGGTGCGCTGCTGAACAGGCATTCAGAGTAGGTTCACATAACACTTCAGGTATAAGAAGTGCTTCACATAGCAGACGGCAGTCTCTGTCAGACTCTGACATGATGACGTGGTCGCTATTTGGGGATGGCGCACTATCACAGACTAAGGTCTCTGTTAGTGCGATTCAGACCCATGCGGCGTTCACGGAGGGCCCGATTACCACGGTCACGAAGGTGCCAAGTGCATCGGCGCCCCCACTTCTTTCTGAACGCGCTAATACTCACCACACTGAGTGTAGTTCAGCCCACCAGAGGTGCAGAGCTGAACGCACACAGGAGGTGAAAGGAGGAAAGATACCAAGACGCCGTCTTGGTTTACCTCAAAGAGACATCACATTACAGACTCCAAGGAGTACTGTAGTGAGTGTCTCTCATAGCAGGCTGCAGTCTCAGTCAGGAGACATGATGACGCAGCCGCTATTTGGGGATGGCGCACTATCGCAGACCAAGGTCTCGGTTAGTGCGATTCAGACCCATGCTGCGTTCACGGAGGGCCCGATTACCACGGTCACGAAGGTGCCCAGTGTATCGGCGCCCCCACTTCCCTTTGAACGCGCTAATACTCACCACACTGAGCGTGACTCAACCCACCAGAGGTGCAGAGTTGAACACACACAGAAGGTGAAGGTTAAGAAGGTATCAAGGCGCCGCCTTGTGTTACCTCATAGGGACCTCATATTACAGACTCCTAGGAGTATTGTAGTGAGGGACTCTAATAGCGAATTGCAGTCACCTACAATGACGCAATCGCTTGCTGAGGATGGTGCCCTGTCGCAGGCTGTGGCCTCGGTCAGTGCAATTCAGACCCGCGCTGCGTTCACGGAGGGCAGGAATACGACGGTTACGGGTTTAACTGACGTCTCTGCCCCCCCTTCTGGTTCAGAACGCACTAATGCTTCCTCTCCCTTTCACGGGAGGCCCGCCTTGGGCTGTTCCACCACCTCAGTGTTGGGGAACAGCGGCGGCAAGGGCCATAGAGGAATACAGGTCCTTCCTACTGAATGTACCACAGCTTCGTGCTCGGCCGCTTTCTCTGTATTGCAGTGGCAGCGAAGCTGCACCCTCTCACGCTGGCTACAACAGACGTTGCAGAAGGGTTATGCTCTCCAATTCCATCGGATTCAGGGGAGTGGTGGAGACGGTGATGAAAACGCCCGAAAAAGTGGCCGCTCTGGTTTCAGAGATTACGGAACTTTTGGCGAAGGAGGCGGTCACAGTGGTTCCCCAGGAGCAAAGGAACAAGGGGCTATATTCGCCCTACTTCCTAGTGCCAAAAAAGACAGGGGGAATGAGGCCAATATTGGATTTACGCATTCTCAACGAGAGCGTAACCAAACGGCCCTTTCGAATGCTAACGACAAAACGTCTGCTGGAATGTGTCCAGAAAGGAGACTTTTGTACGAGCATAGACCTAAAGGACGCGTACTTTCATGTGCCGGTACAGCCGCGTCACAGGAAGTTTCTGCGATTCGCCTTTCAAGGGGTGGCGTACGAATACACAAGGATGCCATTCGGGTACGCCCTGGCACCTCGCACGTTTTCCAAGTGTGTGGAGGCGGCATTGGAACCGTTGCGTCGTCAGGGAATACGGGTACTAGCCTACCTAGACGACCTACTGGTTCTCGCCCCGTCAGCAGAGCTGGCGATCACTCACACAACACAGACAGTGATTCATCTCACAAGTCTGGGGTTCGCTGTGAATTGGAAAAAGAGCACGCCCTGGCCCAGTCATCAGATTGTCTACCTGGGGATACAGCTAGACACTGTAATGATGAGGGCTCGAATTTCGGACTCCCGAAGGGTAGCCTTGTTGCTAGCCCTGAGGAAGTGTCGTCCGAATCACACGGTGACGGCGCTGTCGATCATGTCACTCTTGGGTCTCATGTCGTCAGCCGACTCTGTGGTTCCGCTGGGACTCTTGCACATGCGCAGGATGCAGCGATGGTTCGCCCAACTGAGACTAGACCCTTTGCGTCAACGTCATCGGTTGGTGTTGGTTCCCCTCTCGCTCAGTGCAGATCTGAACTATTGGAGAAACCCGCGCGTTCTCACGCACGGAGTCCCGATAGGCAAAGTGTCCTCTTACATCCCAGTGTTAACAGATGCGTCTCTGACGGGATGGGGAGGGACATGTCAGACCCAAGCGATAGGAGGTGTGTGGCCTCCTTCGAGTCGCCACATCAACCTCTTGGAGTTGGAAACGGTTCGACTGGTTTTGACCCACTTCGCGTCTACCCTTCGGGGTCGCGATGTGCTGGTCTGGTCAGACAACCGGACCACAGTAGCCCACATAAATCGCCAAGGAGGAGTCAGGTCTCCTGCTCTCCATCGGGCGGCAGAGGAATTGTGGCTGTGGGCTCACGAGCACCTTCGCTCGTTGAGAGCAGCACACATTCCGGGCTACTTGAACGTAGGAGCAGACCTCATGTCAAGAGGGGGTCCTCGAGACGACGAGTGGTGTCTGCGTCCGGACATTGTTCTCCAAATTTGGGAACAGTTCGGGAGAGCCGAGGTGGATCTATTCGCGTCACGTGTGAACGCGCAATGTCCCCTATGGTTCTCTCTAAGGGAACAGGAAGAACCGCCACTAGGAAGAGACGCCTTTGCGCATCACCCGGGCCGAGAGTTCTTCTGTATGCATTCCCTCCGCTGTCCTGCATTCTCCCACTGTTAGCCAGGGTGAGATCATGAGGGAAGTCAGTGATACTGGTAGCCCCCGATCGCCCAGGGGCTCCTTGGTTTGCGGAGATGAGTCAGATGTTGATTGCGCCACCTTGGCCAATTCCACATCGACGGGACGCGTTGTCTCAGGCGGGGGGCACGATAGGGCAGTTGCCCATAATCGGCCAACCACTGAAGGCCTGGCTGCTGAGAGGGACAGGCTAGAGCGCCGTGGGTTATCTGATGCGGTGATCAGGACCATACAGGGTTCATGTGCCAGTTCCACTTCTAAGATGTATGCCAGTAGATGGAACGTGTTTTCACAATGGTGTGTCACACAAGGTGTAGACCCCATGAGCTGTCAGGTTGAGAGTATTCTCTCTTTCCTACAGCTTATGTTTGACAAGCAGCGATTGCCCGCCACCATTAAGGTGTTTGCAGCGGCGATTTCAGCTTGTCATGAGGGGTTTGGCAGAGACAATGTCTTTAGCCACCCTCTAGTGAAACGTTTCCTATTAGGAACGCGGCGGCTTAGGCCAACACCTAGAGCCACGCATCCTCAGTGGGATTTGGCTTTGGTACTCGAAGCGCTATGTAAGTCGCCGTTCGAGCCATTGAATCAAATACCCTTCAAGATGCTGTCTTTTAAGACAGCGCTGTTGCTCGCTTTGACTACGGCTAAGCGTGTTAGTGATTTGTGTGCTCTTTCGACGAGACCCGACTGCCTGGCCATTAATGGCGATCTGAGCAGAGCGGTGTTACGTCCTAATCCGGCATTTGTGCCGAAGGTTATTAGGAGTTCATATAGATCACAGACCGTGGAGCTGTGGGCTTTTTCTCCTCCTCCTCATAGAGAGAGGAGTGAAGAAAGGCTCCATCGCCTGTGCCCAGTACGCGCCTTGGCGTGTTACGTTGAGCGCACAGCAGCGATTAGGTCATCGCCTCAGCTGTTTGTGTGTCATGGTGCGGCTGCACTAGGTAGACCACTTTCGAAACAGCGTCTGTCTCATTGGCACTGTGAGAGCATTGAGACAGCTTATGAGGCAGCGGGGCGACAATTGCCTCAGGGTATCAGAGCTCACTCCACTCGTGGAGTAGCAGCTTCTACTGCCCTTTTCAGAGGAACAGGGGTAGAGGATATATGTAGAGCGGCGTCATGGTCAACACCGTCTCCATTTATCCGTTTCTATCTCTTGGATATGTCTTCTAACTCTTTGGCTCAGTCTGTACTCAGCGTGGCTGAAGGGAGACTTTGAGCTAGGAGGAGAGGAATGCAGGACTGTGGAGACAGGGTCTCTATCAGGTCCGCTTCCGATAGAAGGACATATTTTTGGCATGACTCCTGACTGACAGGTTCAGTACAGTAGAGGGCATGTATTGATCTGCCCACCAGTGATTCACTGGAGTGAGGCGGGATGATGAGGGATAATAGTAGTAACCTGGGTTACGATACTATTAGACCGGTCATGACAATTTGACGGAATGTGACGTCATCTATCTGCTTGTTCAGATTAGTATGAATCATGTTCTGGGATCTGCCCACTAATCTCTGGGGTTCCATTGATTGAGTGAGGCGGCCTACCGTGTACACAATGTAGAGTGACACTTTGTGTCATTCCATTAGTGGTCGGTAGTATTGTAACAGGATATTGAGGTACCATCTATCTGCTAGTACAGATTAGTATGGCCGGTATTCTGGTGATCTGCCCACTAGTCAATGGTGTTGCCATTGGACTAGGTGGGGCGGGTTTTTAACCGATGACGCAGTATATTGTGACACTTGTAGGGTGACAGTGGTTACAGTACTGCGGGAATTGGTTGCAGCCATTGCTAGGCCTGACCTTTTCATTTTGATGGGAAGTGTTGGGCTCGGCAGGGAGTACATTTTGGAGCGCTACGCTCCGCCTTAAACCAATAGGAGCAGAGCTCCCCTATGGGGCGGAGCTCCACGATATAGAACGATTAGTTACCGGAGTGTAACTCCAGTTCTATGAGTGGAGCGGAGCCCCATAGGACTTAAGGTCCTGCCGACCCTCTCTAGTCTCGCTGAAGATAAATATCTCGGGAGGCTGATTGAGGGGAGGCATCCCCTCTTATAGGGACACCTGTACTCCTACTGGCTGCAGGTGTGTGCATAATTTTGTCTCAGGCTGATGCTGCCTTAGGGCAGTGGGTAAACCAATAGGAGCAGAGCTCCCCTATGGGGCTCCGCTCCACTCATAGAACTGGAGTTACACTCCGGTAACTAATCATTAGTAGCTTGCACCATGTAAACAAGTTTTCGGCCTACATATTTTGTTGAAACCAAAGCCACACAAGGGCTCATAGTCAATGTTCACAAGTTTGGAGTAGCTAACTAGCTACATAACATAACTTGCCAGTTGATCTGGCAGTCTTCTTAGTTAGCTAGCTAGCTACATTAGCCTACCATACACACAATAGAGATGTGTTAGCTTGATTGTAATCAACTAGCTAACTTACTTACTAAACGGACCATAAAGATATCATACTTCTGTGTTGGCTTAGGAAGCAAATTGCAAGATGGTGTATAGGCATGGTTAGCTATATAGCTAGCTATTGTTGACATAAAAGACTGTCATGTCATTAACCCCTCTGCTTGCAAGTTCTTTTCTTTTTGCATCTACCTTATCAAGATAAAAACAATATTATATTTACCCATGATGCTTGGCTTTCTTTTTTGATACTCTGGCTCTGTAAAAAGAGAAGTAGATAACTTCAGAGATGTCTATTCTATTCACGCCCTGATTGTGCATGGGGCACATAGCGTGGACGCCCAGGTCAGTGGCTGGGTCATGGGCCGGAATCTTTGGTAGGGGTTACATCTCCACAACAACTGATCTTTGAAACATTTCTCTCCACAGTGCTCCTGTGCAGAGGGAAAGCTTTCAGCGATTTCACCGGACCAGACTGTCGGTTTCTGTCATTTAAAAAAGGAGAGACTATATATGTCTACTATAAACTCTCAGGCAGACGGACAGATATATGGGCAGGGAGTGTAAGTATAAGTTAATATTTAATTATGTGATAACATTGCAGTCTAGAAGGAATGTTGAAGCATTTTCTGTTTTGTTAACATCATGTTTCGTTCTCTGTTTTTGTTGCAATTTCGTACAATAGGTTGGTAACCGCTTTGGTTACTTCAATAAGGACCAACTTGTAATCAATCACATATAATGAAAAAGAATTGGAGGTTCCTTCTGAGGTAAATTGATTTAGGCCTATTTCACTACTGCCAATGTATCATCACTTAAGCAAGTATCTGGAATGACTGAACTTCTTTCTGAAATGGGTAGTATGACTCAAATAATGTCTTCTTTTTCTTTTCAGGAAACCAACTTTGTTTGCTTTGACACTGGACACGATAAGTTTGACAGTTATGACATTGATTCACTGTTAGGCTCCTCTTTATTGTTAACAGACAAGGAGGAATCTGTGCAAGTAACCACATATACTTTTGACCTAACCAAAAGTGCTGAGAGCACCACAGTGGAAGTGGATAAGCCTCCACCTGAAGTGACACTGTCAGAAAATTATGAGATTGATAGGGATGTTCCTGAGGACATTGATGAGGTTGTAGATGAGGTTGTAGAGGAGGTTTCAGATTATGAAGATCGGAGACATTTTGAGCCTTTAGAGTCCTCTCTGCCTCAGCCTGAAACTCTTGACACAAAGGGAGTGGAATCTGACACTGTACTTGAGACCACAGCTGAGAGGATCAAAGATTACCTTCAGAAAGATCAGCAGAGGACAGAGGACTCTGTGCCGGACAGTGTTGTTGAACCAGAGGAAGGTGAGACCAAAGAAACCCCCTCAGAACCTCTATCCAAAGATGATCCTGAGTTAAAGAATGCACCTGATGGTTTTTCAGAAGGCAGACCTATCCCTGAGTTAACTTTTGATGCTGTCACCTCTGATGATGAGGACACTTGGAAGGTGACTCCATATGACGAGGAGGACGAGGAAAGTGACAAGTTTGAATATCAGCAGGATGAGGAAAGAGATTATCATCTCAGGGAAACTCCATTGCTGGCTTTTTCTGAAGAACCTTCTAATTTGGAACACAAGAACTGTCACGGTTTCGGCCGAGGCTGCTCCTCCTCCTTGTTCGGGCAGGCTTCGGCGGTCGTCGTCTCCGGAGTACTAGCTGCCACCGTTCTTTGTTTTCGATGTTTGTTTGGTTTGGTCTGTTTGGTACACCTGTTCATGTTTAGTGTTGATTATGTGTCCTATAAGTTCTCGTTGTTTCTGTCATGTGTTGTGTGTAATTGGTTTCACCTGTCTGTTGGTGCTGTTCACTTTTTGCCAGTCGCTAGCGTGTACCGTCGCACTGTTGTTTTCGTGCGCAGTCTGTTTTGTGTTTTACGCACTGTTGCGTATTGTTCGCCTCCGGGTTGGTTAGACCCGTTTGTTATTTTGTCTTTTCAAGTAAAGACTGGTTTGACTTAGCTCCTGTGTCCTGCACTTGATTCCGCACCACATCCGCATCAGATACCCTGACAGAATTACACACCTTCCCATGGAGTCAGCAGGAGCAACAGCAGCGCCTGAGTCGTTGGAGGAGCGCGTCCGCAGCCAGGATGATCAGATCCATCGACTTGGGACCGCTCTGCAGGACGTCATCAACACCTTACACCGATGGGAGTCCAGAGGGGTACCCACACCCCACCTATCACACCATCACCATCGGTCGGTCCGCCCGTCCAAGGTCCGGAACCCAGTGGGATTCGGCTCTCGCTCCCGAGGGCGTATGACGGCACGGCTGCCGGGTGTCAGGGGTTCCTCCTGCAGGTGGAGCTCTACCTGGCCACTGTACACCCGGTGCCCTCGGGACACGAGAGCGTTTCCGCCCTCATCTCCTGTCTCACAGGCAAGGCGTTGGAATGGGCCAACGCCAAATGGAGGAGGATAGACGCCACCACTATGCGGAGTTCTCCCGTCGCTTCAGGGCCGTGTTCGACCATCCACCTGAGGGGAAAGCGGCGGGGGAGCGTCTATTCTACCTCCGACAGGGGAGGAGGAGCGCACAGGAGTTCGCACTGGAGTTCCGGACTCTAGCGGCAGATGCAGGGTGGAATGAACGGGCCCTTATCGATCACTTTCGATGTAGTCTACGGGAGGACGTCCAACGTGAGTTGGCTTGCAGGGACACCAACCTCCCGTTCGACCAGTTGGTCGACATGTCCATCCGTCTTGACACCCTGCTGGCCACCCGTGGACGTCCCGAGTGGGGTCCGTCCATTCCATCCTCCAGCACCTCCGAGCCGAGCCCTATGGAGCTCGGGGGTGCTGGCGCTAGAGAGAGGAGGAGAAGGAGTCCCCTGCACCAATTGTGGCCGTGGGGGGCACACTGCGGCCAGGTGCTGGGGAGGGTCTCCAGGAGGAGGGGACAACAGGCCACGCACTGGGGAGCCATCCCAGGTGAGTAGACGCCCCACTTACCCAGAGCTCTCTGTTGTGCATTTTTGTATACCTGTAAGTTTTCCACAGGTTGCACCTCATTCCCAGCATAAGGCGCTAGTAGATTCAGGCGCAGCTGGGAATTTTGTTGATCGGAAATTTTGTTTAGATTTAGGGGTTCCCCTCCTTCCGGTTGACGCTCCATTTCCCGTTCATGCATTAGATAGCCGCCCGTTGGGTTCGGGGTTGATTAGGGAGGTCACAGCACCACTTAAGATGTGTACGCAGGGGGGTCATGAGGAGACTTTTCAGCTATATCTGATCGACTCTCCTGCGTACCCGGTGGTGCTGGGAATTCCCTGGTTAAGTACCCATAACCCTTCCATTTCGTGGCAACAGAGGGCTCTCAAGGAGTGGTCTGCTCAGTGTGAGGGGCGATGTCTGGGTGTTTCCGTGGGGTCGACCTCGGTGGAAAGTCCAAACCAAGTGCCCGCAATGCACATTCTCCCTGAATATGGGGGTTTGGCACTTGTGTTCAGTAAATCGAGGGCGACGCAGTTGCCTCCTCACAGACAGGGGGATTGTGCGATAGACCTCCAGGCAGGAGCGGCGCTCCCGCGGAGCCACGTATATCCTTTGTCTCAAGAGGAGAAAAGGGCTATGGAGACTTACATAGCCGAATCTTTGAGACAAGGATACATACGGCCCTCCACTTCCCCTGCGTCCTCGAGCTTCTTTTTTGTGAAGAAAAAGGATGGAGGGTTGCACCCGTGCATTGATTACCGTGGTCTCAATCAGATTACTGTGAAATACAGTTATCCACTCCCTCTGATTGCGACTATGACGGAATCATTGCACGGAGCGCGGTTCTTCACAAAACTGGATCTCAGGAGCGCATATAACTTGGTGCGCATTAGGGAGGGCGATGAATGGAAAACAGCCTTTAGTACCACCTCGGGTCATTACGAGTATCTCGTCATGCCATACGGGTTGATGAATGCTCCTTCAGTCTTCCAATCCTTCGTGGATGAGATCTTCCGAGACATGCAGGGGCAAGGTGTGGTCGTGTACATTGATGACATTCTGGTGTACTCTTCTACCCGAGCCGAGCATGTAGCCCTGGTGCGTCGAGTGTTGAGGAGGCTGTTGGAGCACGACCTGTATGTCAAGGCAGAGAAATGTCTGTTTTTCCAGGAGTCGGTCTCCTTTTTGGGTTATCGGTTGTCCGCGTCAGGGGTGAAGATGGAGGTGGACCGTGTGTCAGCCGTGCGTAATTGGCAAACCCCAACCACTGTTAAAGAGGTGCAGCAGTTCTTGGGCTTTGCGAATTACTACCGGAGGTTTATCCGGGGTTTTGGACAGGTGGCAGCTCCCATCACGTCTCTTCTGAAGGGGGGTCCGGTGCGCTTGCAGTGGTCAGCTGAGGCGGACAGGGCTTTTGGGAAACTGAAGGGCCTGTTTACTTCGGCTCCGGTGCTGGCGCATCCGGATCCCGCCTTACCATTTCAAGTACAGGTGGACGCGTCTGAGGCCGGTATCTCAACGGTCCGGCACGCCACCTAAACTCCGCCCCTGTGCTTTTTACTCTAAAAAGCTCAGCCCGGCGGAGCGAAATTATGACGTAAGGGACAGGGAGCTGTTAGCCGTGGTACAGGCCCTAAAGGTGTGGAGGCATTGGCTTGAGGGGGCTCAACACCCTTTCCTCATTTTGACTGACCATCGGAACCTGGAGTACATCCGGGCAGCTAGGAGACTGAACCCTCGCCAGGCTCGGTGGAACATGTTTCTAGCCAGGTTCGTATTTAAAATCACGTACATCCCTGGGTCCCAGAACGGTAAGGCAGACGCCCTGTCCCGGCGGTATGACACAGAGGAGAGGTCCGTTGAGCCCACTTCCATACTACCGGAGTCTTGTCTAGTGGCACCGGTTGTGTGGGAGGTCGATGCTGAAATCGAGCGGGCGTTGCGTGCACGACCCTAGCCCTCCACAGTGTCCTGTGGGTCGGACGTACGTTCCGCTCGAGGTTCGGGATCGACTCATTTATTGGGCTCACACGTCACCCTCCTCTGGACATCCTGGTATTGGCTGGACAGTGCACTGTCTTAGTGCTAAGTACTGGTGGCCCACGTTAGCCAGGGATGTGAGGGTTTATGTCTCCTCCTGCTCGGTGTGCGCCCAGTGTAAGGCGCCTAGACATCTGCCTAGGGGTAAGTTACAACCCCTGCCCGTTCCACAACGACCATGGTCTCACCTCTCGGTGGACTTCATCACTGACCTTCCCCCCTCGCAGGGGAATACCACTATACTGGTCGTTGTGGACCGGTTCTCTAAGGCCTGTCGTTTGCTCCCTATGCCGGGCCTTCCTACAGACCGCCGAAGCTCTATTCACCCACGTTTTCCGGCACTACGGGGTACCCGAGGATATTGTGTCTGATCGAGGTCCCCAGTTCACCTCCAGAGTCTGGAGAGCATTTATGGAGCGTTTGGGGGTCTCTGTGAGCCTTACCTCGGGTTACCATCCTGAGAGTAATGGGCAGGTGGAACACGTGAACCAGGATGTGGGTAGGTTTCTTAGATCATACTGCCAGGGCCGGCCGGAGGAGTGGGCACGGTATGTTCCTTGGGCAGAAATGGCCCAGAATTCCCTACGCCACTACTCAACTAACCTAACCCCTTTCCAATGTGTGTTAGGTTACCAGCCGGTTCTGGGACCATGGCAGCAGAGCCAGACCGAGGCTCCTGCGGTGGATGAGTGGGTGCGGCGCTCGGAGGAGACGTGGAACGCTGCACACGTCCATCTGCAGCGGGCCATCCGTCGTCAGAAGGTGAGCGCCGATCTCCACTGCAGTGAGGGGCCGGTGTACGCACCTGGTGATCGAGTCTGGCTCTCTACCAGAAACCTGCCCCTCCGCCTGCCCTGCCGGAAACTGGGTCGGCGGTTTGTGGGGCCGTTTAAAGTCCTGAGAAGATTGAACGAGGTGTGTTACAGATTACAACTGCCTAGTGACTATCGTATTAACCCCTCGTTCCATGTGTCTCTTCTCAGGCCGGTGGTAGCTGGTCCACTCCAGGAAGATGAGATCAGAGAGACTCCTCCGCCCCCATTGGACATCGAGGGGGCACCGGCGTACACCGTGCGGTCCATCTTGGATTCGAGACGTCGGATGGGGGGTCTCCAATATCTCGTGGAGTGGGAGGGGTACGGCCCGGAGGAGCGGTGCTGGGTGCCGAGGAGGGACATCTTAGACCCGTCTCTTCTGACTGAGTTCCATCGTGGTCATCCCACGTGCCCTGCTCCGCGTCATCCTGGTCGTCCTCGAGGCCGGGGTCGGCGCACGGCTGGGGCCGCGCGTCAAGGGGGGGTACTGTCACGGTTTCGGCCGAGGCTGCTCCTCCTCCTTGTTCGGGCAGGCTTCGGCGGTCGTCGTCTCCGGAGTACTAGCTGCCACCGTTCTTTGTTTTCGATGTTTGTTTGGTTTGGTCTGTTTGGTACACCTGTTCATGTTTAGTGTTGATTATGTGTCCTATAAGTTCTCGTTGTTTCTGTCATGTGTTGTGTGTAATTGGTTTCACCTGTCTGTTGGTGCTGTTCACTTTTTGCCAGTCGCTAGCGTGTACCGTCGCACTGTTGTTTTCGTGCGAGGTCGGTTTTGTGTTTTACGCACTGTTGCGTATTGTTCGCCTCCGGGTTGGTTAGACCCGTTTGTTATTTTGTCTTTTCAAGTAAAGACTGGTTTGACTTAGCTCCTGTGTCCTGCACTTGATTCCGCACCACATCCGCATCAGATACCCTGACAAGAACATTCCGGAATCTGATCAGACAGATGAGGAAGACAGTCTATCAGAGGTACCTCATACACATAAACAGGACTCCAAGGACAATAACCTGTGGTCTTCATTTGGTGATACAGTTTTTAACATTGTCAGTGGTGGGGAAAGAATAGCTCATGTTGCCGGTTCAGAGGAAGATGACGAGGATGATGACGAAGGTGAAATGACACCAGAGGAGTCTCCCAAAATTGAAGAACCCAAGGAGTCAGAGGAAGCAGAACAGCCACATGAGCTAATCTTTGAGGAACCTGCAGACTCTAATTACAGTGAGGATGCTGTCAAAGTACCTGATGAGGATTCCCAGACGTTGCAGTTTGAGGATGAATCTGAAGGTGACATTGAACCTTCAACACCTCCTGCTGATGAGGCAAGTCCCTTTGAACACACTGAGGAGGCTTTAGCAGAGAACCTTACAGTAGATGACAGCCCAGTCCCTAAACAGCTCTCAAAGACAGACATGCTCTCAGACTTTGATAGTAAAATTAACGAATCAGAGCAGAAACAAGCTGTCGAAGAGTCACAAGTAGATAATACATTGAAACAGGGTGGTACAGAGCTTTTCAGACGATTTCGAGAACCATGCCAGAAGGTCCCAGATCTAAGTAAAAAAACAATGGTGAAAGAGAGCCATCAAGAACTCCTCATAGAGGAGGAGGATTCAATACACCTAGAGGGGGAAGAGATTGAGGAAGAGTTGCTGGAGGATGAAAATGCATCATTGTGTTCATCCAAAACTGAGCACAGTGATGAAAAGGACAAAGACAGTCTATCTGAATTTGGGTCAGAGCAACCCAATAATGATACACAAACCGATGTTGTATCCAGTGATGTGTTGGATGTGGTCCAACACGACGAGGCAATTGACATAGAACCTAAGGTGCATGAGACTGAGAAGGATGCTGAAAGCCACACACCCTCACTTGAAGAGAAGGTTCCGGATCCCTTCCCAAGCAAAGAGCCGAAATACAGTGACGATGTGTTGAGGCTGACACTATTGCGAGACCACTTTAAGGAGGAGGATATGGAGCGCTTCCAAAAGATTATGGGTCTTCAGAACCTCTTTAGGGTGGAGTTCCTGTTCTCTGACCTGGAGCAGGAGCTGAAGGCTGCCCGGCTGTCCCAGACAAACACCAGTGAGGACATTGAAAAGGCGCTGGAGGCCATTTTGGAAGCCTCTGAAACACCAATCCTGGATGAGATTGAGAGGATGCTGGATGCCCAGGAGAACACTGACCTGCAGCAGGAGGCTGGTGAGTTTATTGAGGAGGCTGCCATCTTGGACGACTTCCAGGAGTTGGTGTTCACCCTGTGTCAGAAGTACTCAAACGCCAGAAACAGTGCTCCCTTGGCAGTTGGCAGTCAACTACACCCGGACACAGGTAATATTGCTTTTTAAAAATCAGTTTAAGTTAATGTCAGAGTACAGGAGAATTAAACCTTTTGTTAAATGCATATTTGGAAAGTGTCATACATTGCTAATGACATGATAATAATGCCTGGAGATTTGGTTTGCATAATAAGCTGTATTTATGAAATGCCCAAGAAGTACAACAAAGTAAATAGTAGTCTGTTGACAGAACAAATACACATCCTGACAATGCCAGTGAGATTGCAATGCATGAAAATGTACTCACTGTTTGAACCTCTGAATGTTTCAAAAGATGGGGAAATGTCTGATGCGGAGGAAGAGAAGACATTCCTGACAAAATTTATTCATGACAAAAATAATTGTCTAAACATTAACAATGATTCATATTTGTTCCTATTTAAGTGGTATTTGCATTAAATGTGCGGTTCAAAACATGGTCCAAGGTCAAATAGGGCGGCAGGTAGCTTAGTGGTTAAGAGTGTTGTGCCAGTAACCGAAAGGTCGCTGGTTCTAATCCCCGAGCCGACTAGGTGAAAAATCTGTCGATATGCCCTTGAGCAAGGCACTTAACCCTAATTGCTCCTGTAAGTCGCTCTGGATAAGAGCGTCTGCTAAATGACTAAAAAAAAAACTTTAAAAAAATGCCTGCAATACACTGTATTCTTCTTCTGTGGGCTTTATGGTGGACTACAACCTAAAAAGGTGTATTGCCGCCACCAACTGGATGGGTTGAAACCAAAACAAGGTAAAAATAAATCCATACGTGATAGGGAAACTAACTTCATCCACCCAAATAAAAATAGTACATTGACAAAACAAACTCCTATTTCTTCCTTCTTTCAATTCTCCATATCTCCCTTCTCAGGCTCTAGGGCCTGAGACGGTGGTACGGCTTGTGACAATATTCCATGTAACTCCTTCGTCGAGAAATCTTTCAGCCCCAGGAACCTCTCCGCCGCTTCTACAATGATTTCTATCTTCCTGGACCTTCTCTCCACCTTGGCAGTGCCATTTATCACCATAGCTATAAAGGCCACAAAGTCCACCTTCTTAACCTTTAAAATGTCAGGATCCTGCTGGTGAAAGGCAACCCCTGCAGCCTGCAGTGAAGGCCTTTCCATTTTACATTTACATTTTTGTCATTTAGCAGACGCTCTTATCCAGAGCGACTTACAGTTAGTGGACTTCATGTGCACCATTCAAACCCTCAACCCTTTTACCAGCTGCTGCATATGATACGCTCTGGATAGCCCTGACTTTGGCTTGCAGGGATTTGTAGTCTTGCATGATGTCTACTTTGATGCTAATTAGCATTTTTCGAATCTGAGAGTAAATAGAGCCGAATATATTGATAAAAGTCACCTTGTCCAAGAGCGATTTAAATGGTTATCAAAACGTCATGCCAGGGTAAGCCTACACGAAACACAGCCCTTATTTTAAGTGTTTCTAAAATTCCCTATAGGAAAAATGAACGGTGGAAAAACAATTGGAACCATTTCCCTGTTTGACCGCTAGGTTTTATGGGTATTATGACACCTCCACTGTGGGGCTCTGTAGCAGGGGTAGGCAACTCTGTTCCTGGAGTGCAGCAGGTTCTGCAGGATTTTGTTCCAACTAGGCACCACACCTGATCAACTGAGCTAATTGATCAGTTCAGTGATTGCCTAAATTCAACACACCTGCTGTTCCAGGTTGGTTCAATCCAGAATATGAAGTGTCTGCGACACTCCTGGACCAGGGTTGCCTAGCCCTGCACTATAGGCCTATAAATTACATATTGGCTTATAGAGAGAACTATTCTAGGTGCCGGAATAAAGTGGGGTTGGGATTACTCAATAGGGTCTTCATTTTAATTTGACTTTATAACAAGTGGGCTTCGTGTTCGAGCCTATTTCTTCCTATTTAAGAAATAAAAGGTAGGCCTACCTGTTTGATGGACGAAATTATAGGCTATACTATAATAACATATATATAATAATGATTTAACAACAATATAATGGAATAAAATAGAATAGAATAAATTAGGGAAGGGAGTTGGTCGCAGAGGTCTGGTGTTGGTGGAAGGACTGGTAAAGGGTGGACCTAGTGCTATAGTAGGAGTTGACTGTACTGATAGTGACGCTGTTGTCTATGGTGATAAGAGTTAACTGTGGAGTCGACCTTACTGATAAATGCATAGATCAGAATAATTTGACAAAACAGATGAATGAAAATAAGGCTGTTGAACCACCAAATCTGAAACATAAATTGTATGGGGTGGCAGGGATGTTGTGGAGGATCAGAAAGTTAAAATGAGGGGAATTATCATGCTATTTCAATGGCAATACATTCCATTATGCAGCATAATGAAAAGTGTGATTTCGAATTTTGGGAGGAAGTTGCCAAAACTTTGCAATGGCCAATTGGAAAACCCATTGTCACCAAACGTAGTATCAAACATTTTAGGAATATGTGGGACAAGAATAGAGGTAACATTCAGTTTTGTTAATCAGATTGAGGAACAAGGTTGAGTTGACCAATCCTTTGAGCCGTCACCCATATGTAATGAGATAGGAGATGAGGATGACAGCATAAACTTTAGTCAGTGCAACAGTCAAAGACAATAAACTAACTGATACAAAAACACCAAACACAGAGGGGGGAGGAGAAATGCAGTGAAACGTAAATATGGTGAGGAATGTGTCACACAGCACAAGAAACCCCAAACACTTTTGTTTCTGTAAATCACCAAATAACAGTAAACAAGCAATGATTGTATTGGCCTATCTCCAGATAGTCAAAAGGATGTAGCATCTGCTACTTTTCTATGCAACTCAGAATCATGTTGAGTTCAAGTACAGCCATTGTAAAATGGATTTAGTCTTAAAGGGGACTGTGACACATCTAAACAATCTATTGCTAGTGACAACAAAGTGAAATTAAACAAAATGGTAAAAGAGAACGTAAATGAGGTTCAGGTACAAAATATTTGGTAGGCTCAGTGCCTCACATCCCTAGAATCATGTAGTTAAGTAGGCCTCAAACAGTACTGGGGAAAATCTTAATATTATTTATGGGGGGGGGGGATATAGATAATTTTAAACAATAAAGGCAATACTTGGGGAGATATTGACCCTGAATATGGAATGGACCAGCACAGTTGACCAACATCACTTTTATGGGTTGTAAGAATAGGCAGAAAGAGGTTCATGTCTTTGGTATTGGCCTGTAATTAGTTGCAATGCTTTTTTGGCATTTCATTTGCAATGGCATGTGACTTGGATCATTACCATCATTGATGGTCCTCCCAAATATGTTCACTACCGGGCTTCCCTGGACCTTGATAGTAGAGTGGCTACTATTTTGAGAACAGAAAAAATAAAATAAGGATAGCCAACCCTTAGCGTCGTCCCTCAACTAGGCATTTATATTAACATTTATTTGATCAATTTTGACTTACTTTTAAAGGTTAATATAAATGTAGTTGAGGGACGATAGCCTACCCTGAGACTGTGAGAGTCATATCCTCTCATTATTTGCTTAGTTTGTTTTGGTACCCAGTGCTTGAAAAATAATCTACATGTGCTTTTGAGGTATCATAATAAATCTGCGGGAGTCAGATAGGCAAATTGAATGGAGAAATCGAGTGGGAAATTACGCTCACTTGTCAGTAAACTTGTGGAATGTTTTAGTTCTATCCAACAAAGACGTGATAAACCCCAATCAGAATGTATATTGTGATGCAATAATCATATTTTATTCAGCGTTCTGAATAGCCTAGTTAACATCAGATAGCCAGCTCAGCTGTCAAACTAACGTACGGTAGCGTCGCGATGGATTCATAATTTCATCATCTGAATGCTTCATGTTATTCTATGATGTATCGTATGCTACTGTTGAGGAGGCTGTTTGCTGCCACTTTTCTTTTCCCTTTCTCACAGGTCAAAAGCAAGTCATATCTAAGTAAGTTCTTCTACTTCTCTCTGGCAATTTATGGTGCATAGTGAATCCTCATTCATATTGCCTACAGGCTGGTGTCCTTGTCACGTGTAAACCATGTCTGAATTCATACTCTTGTCATATGTTTTATTAGCTACTGAAAAAGAGATGACGGACAGGATGGAAAGGCTTGAACAAGAGAAGAAGGAGATACTCCAAAAGGTCGCTGAACTGCAGCAACAGGTAAGTTGCAGAGACTTTTCACTGACCAAGATCCAGCATTTTGGGTTCAACGTGAATTAAGGGACATAACACTGTTTTTATAATGTATTTCTACTGGGTTCCCCTCAGGGTGAAGAACTTAAAGAAAAGCAAAAGCAATCTGAGAAATCTGCCACTTCATCTCTGGAGAAGATCCAGGAACTGGAGGTGAGTCTCTAGGAAATATTATCTTGATCACACATCATTGTCATGCTGACTATTTTTTATTAATTTTTGTTTTCCATAGTGTTTGAATTGACACACCATTTTATTTTTCTATCCAATAGAATATTGTGCAAGAGATGGAGAGTCAAAATGAGCGCCTGGACAAGGAAAATAACTTACTCGCCAGATCCTTTGACGATGAGCGAGCCAATACTGCGAAACATGAAGATGTGGTGAGTAGTATTGAGCGATTAGCCGGAATAAAAATGTTCCCCCCTGGTTTCAAAACAACCAATTGTCTGACATCTGTTCAATTCTTTTAATTCAATTAAGTTTGTTTTATTCTGTGAGCTCAATGTGCCGTTTCTCTAGAGAAATCAAATCAAGCACAAACTTTGAGACGTTGTAGGAAGTTTTAATTTTCAACAGGCAAATAAATATTCAACATAGTTTAGTGCAGAAAATGTGGTAATTGACTACAGAGAGGAAGGGACAGCCTGCAAACGAGAGAGATAACCGCCCTAGAGAGCAGTTGCTTCTTGATGTAGACAGCATAGGCAGCTACTATTAGCCAGCTACTAGCCTAAATAGGATGACTCGTTGGTGAGCACAGAGAAAGATGGTTGTCATTATGCTTATCATTATCTTTGCCCATAGATGTCTGAAATGGACAAAACCATTGAGAAGTTGAAGCGCAGCAGGAAGAAGACCCAGGACGCACTCTCAAAGGTATAGTTCATATAAGTGAACATGCCCAATGAAAACATGTCAAATATGTTAACATTGCAACAATCAAATGTAAAGTGTCCATTTCCTTTAATTATCCTTGTCATTGAATCTGTAGGCTACCATTCTGATGGATGAAGCCAAGCTCCGTGAAGATGCCCAGAAAGTCCAGCGCCAGGTTCTGGAGAAGGATATTGCCACCCTGAAGGAGGAGAACCTCTCAGTGAGTACCAATACAGAACAACGATTCACACTTGAAGCCTCATGTGTAGGACTCATTGGCCATGCAGGGCCTGCATAGAACTGTCTTTATGACCTCATTTCCTTGTTACAGCTGCACCATGCTGCCAAGTTGTGGGAGGAGAAGCACAGGGAGATGAGCGAGCAGATCAAAGTCTACCAGAAGTCCCAGAAAGACCTGGAGGATTCCCTCGTTCAGAAGGACCACAACGTTGAGTTTTTTTTTTAAAGTTACGAAATTGTTACACCGCATCAATTCCTTTTCACACCTTCTCAAACGCACCCTGATGACAAAGAAACATGGCACCTGTATTATGTTAAGAAAAATCCTTCTTCTTGACTGATTCCAGGGGAAAAGTGTAGTGTATAATTGGTGGTTCTCTCCCTCTCTGGCAGGTTTTGTCTGACCTGCTAGGAGACCTGGAGGCCTGCGATGACCTGAAAGATGGAGTTGTGGCTAACGGGGAAGCTTCTAATGGTAAGTCATCTGACACAGTGTCCTAATCAGAGGAGGCTGGTGGGAGGAGCTATAGGAGGACGGGCTCCTTGTAATGTCTAGAATGGAATAAATTGAATGGTACCAAACACATCAAACACATGGAGACAACGTGCTTGACTCCGTTCCATTTATCCCATTACAGTGAGCCAGTCCTCCTATAGCTCCTCCCACCAGCCTTCTCTTATGTTTTTTACATTGGATAAAAGTAGAGACTCAGAGCTAGAAAATGGTATATCATACACTACAGTTGAAGAACAGTGTAAAGTTGATAAACTTGTAACCCCACTTTTGAGAAAATGATCAATTTAATGTTTTGGTACACCTACTGGAGAGCTCCTCTTTGTCTATACCCATTCAGCATCGTTCACACCCTCTTAAGCCAATGCCCCACCCCTCTCTTTAAGGATTCACATGTGCTAAACAGTGAGTACTGTAGTGTACTAAACAACCAAAGATTTCAAGACTAAAGGGTAGTTTATACTACGTCTATCGACGTGTCTGTAGACAGTTGTCGCAGTGACATCATGAACATTCTATTGTCGTCCGACATCAAACTTGTCGTTGTCGTTATGAAAAAGTATAAACCCAAAAACAACAGGCTGCATGACATCAGCAGCCTGGTGGTCCAAAATAGCAGAACTGTTGTATTTGAACACCAATAAACCCATCTGTTTAAAAATGAATTTAGTTATGTCAATCTAGCAAACCAGGCAACTAAAAGCACATTTCTAAACAATGTTTTGGTTAGTTTCTAGCTTGTTAGCAGCTAGCTAATGTTAAGTTAGCTGGCTAGCCAGTTCAAATAATGACCATATCATATAGCTGACAACGTCTTAACTTTAGCTAATTTGTATTCATTATTACAGGAAAATAAACTCCCAACAAGATCATTATTTACAAGTTAAGGGCGAGATAATTACAGAAAATAGCTTACGGTTGTGAGTGTGATGAAGTAAAAGCAGGGCATTCTACCTGAGAATTTTGGAACTTGGACACTGTCTCGTTGGCCTAACGTTATATCCAAATTTGACTTTTGTGCCGGTCATGTTCTTCACATTACCATCTCTGGTAAACACACACATTATATAAAATAAAATCAACGTTTATTTGTCACATGCACAGGATACAGAAGGTGTAAACGGTACAGTGAAATGGTTACTTGCATAGTGGAGTCTTTTGTTTAGACTAGCTAGCTAAACAATTAACCATAATTCCAACTCGACGTTACTACCCTGTATGAATCTGCTGGTAGCTAAAACTAACCAACTAGGTTCAATGCTACCTAGCTAACATTAGGCTATATCTAGCGATGCAAATGGCTCTGAGATACGAGTAATATTACTACACAGATCATACACGTAACGTTAGCTAGCGAGCCAGCCCGGCTAACAGTAAGCTTTATTTTGCAATGAAAACGACTTTCTGACAAAATTAGAAACTTAGAATATCGTAAAATGTAGCTAGCTAGACTCTCTTACCTGAATACATGGATGAACACTTCTCCCTCTGTCACGGATGCCATGGTTGCCCTTAGTTTGAAGATGTAATCCGGAGACGGGTGTTTTATACAACTGCCTTCTTTCTGTGTGTTCTCTTTTCGACTCCCTCCACATATTTGCA
This sequence comes from Coregonus clupeaformis, assembly GCF_020615455.1. Lineage (NCBI taxonomy): Eukaryota > Metazoa > Chordata > Actinopteri > Salmoniformes > Salmonidae > Coregonus > Coregonus clupeaformis. The sequence goes on from NW_025537009.1 coordinate 39,945, forward strand.
ATCAAACAACAACATTTTCTCCATCTCCTTAGCTATCATACTATGCTTCCACTGGATTTCAAAGCTCGGTTCTCCAGAAAGTGGAGAGCATCTTTCAAAAAAGCAAAGTTAGAAAGGATTACCTACACATACTGAGAAGCTCATGTTATAGACAGAAGCGTGCTACATGGCAGACCAATCCAAACTCATCTCATTATGTCCAGCCCATCCATTATCTCAGCCAATCATGGCTGGCAGGAAGGTTCCTGTCTTTTTCTGTGGCTAAACCAACTAGGCTCGTAATTTAACAATTGTATTTGTATTTACAGATGGCATACAAGTTTGTTATTAAGGCACATGAAAGTTCACATGTTCCAGAAGGCATTTCTGCCAAAAAACTAATTTTGATAAATGTTTACATTCAAATGCCTCTCCTGTGAAGTAGTGACGTACGACATACGCCTAGTTTCCTGAAACGTGTCAGTAATGTGTTTACAATTATGTTTGATCCATTTCAGACAAGCAGACCGTCATCCAAAACCGCATTAAGCAAATGATGGACGTCTCTCGGGTAAGACTGAGTTCATTCTTGAACGGACCAACATTTCTGTGTACCTGAAAGCCAATAAAACTGATGCTCAGAACCAAGAAGTGTGTCAACTCTTACGCTAACTTTTGGCACAACTTACCACAGGTCCAGATAGGGCTGAACGATTAATTGCATTCGCGATAATATCGCGATTTGACTGAACGCGATTTTCTAATCGCAAGCGTCGCGATTGAGGTGGTCACGTGACGCGACTTTTCATGCTGTCCAGCGCAATGGCCTCTTGCTCGACGGAACAGTCAGAAACTGACACAGCTGATACTTTAATATCGAAGAGGAACAGCACGTCGGTGGTGTGGAACTATTTTGGTTTTAAAAAGAAGATGCTGAGCAGCATCAGGTGTTGTGCAGAGCATGCCGTGCTCCGATTGCTACTTCACGGGGTAACACTACAAACCTGTTTCAGCACTTAAAAAAATACCACAAATCAATGCATGACAGTTGTATGACCAAAATGCCGAGCATCAGTGCGCGAGACAAGCCAAATACCTCAAGACAGGGATCACTGACAGAAATGTTCGAAAGTGTCACTCCGTATGAACGTAATTCAAAACGGCACGGAGAAATCACTCGGACAATAACCGAGTTCATAGCCAAAGATATGATGCCTCTCAGCACGGTGACCAAGCCTGGGTTCATGGCATTAATACATACGCTTGATAAACGTTACAGTATACCCTCCCGCACATACTTCAGTCAGACTGCCATACCGGAGCTGTACAAAAAGTGCAAAGAGAAAGTCGCCGCGGAACTTAAAACGGTGGAGTTTTTTGCTAGCACTACTGATATGTGGTCAAGCCGCACAGCTGAGCCGTACCAGAGTCTTACAGTCCATTTTATTGATGAAGATTTCAACCTCCGAGCTCGCTGCCTACAAACTACCTACTTCCCAGACGATCACACAGGGGAAAATATTGCAGCCGGCCTGAGAGAAGGGCTTGTCAGCTGGGATCTCCACGAGGAGAATCACGTCTGCATCACGACGGACAACGCGTCGAATATGGTGCTTGCTGCGCGGCTTAATGAATGGACGAGGCTCCAATGTTTTGGCCACAGATTACATCTTGCCATTGGTAAGTTATCGTGTGTGTGTGTGTGTGTGTGTGTGTGTGTGTGTGTGTGTGTGTGTGTGTGTGTGTGTGTGTGTGTGTGTGTGTGTGTGTGTGTGTGTGTGTGTGTGTGTGTGCGAGTGCGAGAGAGAGAGATGCGTCGATTAGTAAAGCTGAATATACAAATATATATAAATGATATTATATAAATCGGATGGGATTAAATAAATTCATACTTCCACTCCTTTTCTAATATGTAAATTCATTTTACTTGCTTATATCATATGTCTGTCTGTGGTGGAATGCCCACCTGCATTTTTTTCTTTTCTTGTTTTTGTTTTTTACATGTTTTTTTTAGTGTTTATGAGAGAGAGAGAGAGAGAAGAGAGAGAGAATTGACATGCAAATAAAGACCCTTTGAATTGAGAGAGAGAGAGAGGATGTGTTGTGGATGTGTGTATTTCAGAATTACAGCTAATTTGAGTGTGTAATAGTGAGAGCCTTGTATCAAAACTCAAATTGTGTGTAATACACTACTTTTATTTCTTTTGGAAAATGCACTCAAAGATGACAGAGTGTCAAGGGCAACAGCACTGTGCAGGAAGCTGGTGGGGCACTTTTCCCACAGTTGGAAGAAGAAAGCAGCCCTGACGGAGGCACAGAGAGAGCTCAAACTCCCTGAGCACAACCTCATAACGGAGTGCCCAACAAGATGGGGTTCTAAAGAAATGATGATTGCCAGAGTGCTTGAACAGGCCAAAGCCATTTCTCAGGTATTGTCTGGAGATCGATATGCACGCTCCCTTATCCCAACCTGGCAGGATATTGACGTGTTGGAGTCGATTCACAAGGCACTGCATCCTCTACTGGAGTTTACTGATGCTCTTTCTGGAGAGGAGTATGTAAGCATCTCCTACCTCAAGCCAGTTCTCCACCTTTTGCCACATCAGTCCTGGCTGAAGATGCTGAGGACACTGACCTGACTAAATCAATAAAACCAAAGTCCTAGCATACCTCAATAACAAATATGGAGACCCAAACATCCAGGAGCTTTTGGATGTTGCCTGTTTCCTGGACCCTAGGTTCAAAATACAGTACATCAGTACAGACAACATCCCTGCTATCAAGACTCGTCTGAAGACAGAGATAGTAGACTTGGCACAACGTACATATCATTGGGTAAATAATTATGTATTTCACAAAAACAAAAATGTTCTGTAAAATCTAACTGGAAAACTAATGGCTGTTGTTTTCATCTAATAGGAGAAGAGGTCTCGTACTGAAACTGTTCAGATGCCTCAAAGTGCACAGTCCTTGGGGGAAAAGACGAAGAGGTCTCTTGGCAGTTTTTTCAAGACCAGTTCAGCCTCTCCTTCTTTGCCTGTAAATCTTGAAGATGTCGCAGAGGCAGAGATAAACAATTACCTGATGACTCCTACCATTGATGGAGAAGATGATCCATTGGCTTGGTGGAGGGTGCACAAGATCAGCTACCCACAGTTGTGCACCATGGCACGCAAGTATCTTTGTGTACCTGCTACAAGCGCTCCCCTCAGAGCGTCTTTTTAGCACAGGAGGGAATATTGTGACTTGCACTCGCTCATCCTTGAAGCCAGAAAAAGTCAATATTCTGGTTTTCTTAGCAAAAAACCTGTGAGCCACTGAGAACAGAACTGTTGGATAAGTATGGCTGGCAGTGCCATACTCGTAGTGAACTTTAGTCTGTGTGGTGTGTTATTGTTGTGTACTTGAGATAAGTGAGGCTCATCTATTTTATATTATAATATTCAAATCGTTTATAAAAAATAGTTTGTCTAAATTAAAAGTGCATTTCTCATTTTTTATTTATAACTTTATTTACTTTGATTTTACAAAATATTTTCAAAGCAAATTCCTTGTTTCAGTTGTGTGAAATGTTACTGACTTGGGAGCAGTAAGATACATACAATTTAAAATTATTTTTTTCTTAAGACTGTACCTTTTGCACACAGTGTTTACAAAGTTCATGCCTTTGTTTAAATTATTTAAATGCACAGTGGCAAAGCCACAGATGTTTCTGTAATGAGCAGTTCAATAAAAATGTCATTTATTTCAAGTCATACATGTTTGAATTTAATTCTAACAAATAGACCCAGCCTATGGGAAAGAACATTTCACACTAAATGTATATACTATTGTGTTGGTCATATTTAAATCATTCATTATGTTTTGTAGGGGAAAAAGGATAAATAAATTAAATCGCATATTAAATCGCAATCGCAATATTGGGGGGCAAAAAATCGCAATTAGATTATTTTCCAAAATCGTTCAGCCTTA